>NW_027590806.1:5000-10000 GCF_964213995.1 Mustelus asterias
AACTAGTGGCGTGCCGCAGGGATCGGTACTCGGGCCGCAACTGTTTACCATTTATATAGATGATCTGGAGGAGGGGACGGAGTGTAGGGTAACGAAGTTTGCAGACGACACAAAGATAAGTGGAAAAGTGAATCGTGTGGAGGACGGAGAAGATCTGCAGAGAGATTTGGACAGGCTGAGTGAGTGGGCGAGGATTTGGCAAATGGAGTATAACGTTGAGAAATGCGAGGTTATACACTTTGGAGGAAATAATAACAAATGGGATTACTATCTCAATGGAAACAAATTAAAACATGCTACCGTGCAAAGGGACCTGGGGGTCCTTGTGCATGAGACGCAAAAGCCCAGTCTGCAGGTACAACAGGGGATCAAGAAGGCAAATGGGATGTTGGCCTATATCGCGAGGGGGATAGAATATAAAAGCAGGGATGTCTTGATGCACCTGTACAGGGCATTGGTGAGGCCGCAGCTGGAATACTGTGTGCAGTATTGGTCCCCTTATATGAGGAAGGATAGATTGGCATTGGAGGGAGTGCAGAGAAGGTTCACCAGGTTGATACCGGAGATGAGGGGTTTGGATTATGAGGAGAGGCTGAGGAGATTGGGTTTGTACTCGTTGGAGTTTAGAAGGATGAGGGGGGATCTTATGGAGACTTATAAGATAATGCGGGGGCTGGATAGGGTGGAGGCGGAGAGATTCTTTCCACTTAGTAAGGAAGTTAAAACTAGAGGACACACAGCCTCAAAATAAAGGGGGGTCGGTTTAAGACAGAGTTGAGGAGGAACTTCTTCTCCCAGAGGGTGGTGAATCTCTGGAATTCTCTGCCCACTGAGGTGGTGGAGGCTACCTCGCTGAATATGTTTAAAGCGCGGATGGATGGATTCCTGATCGGTAAGGGAATTAAGGGTTATGGGGATCAGGCGGGTAAGTGGTACTGATCCACGTCAGATCGGCCATGATCTTATTGAATGGCGGGGCAGGCTCGAGGGGCTAGATGGCCTACTCCTGCTCCTATTTCTTATGTTCTTATGTTCTTACTGTGTCTCAACGTACCGTCTTAACTATGGTAAGCCGGTGACTAGTGGTGTGTCTCACGGGTCGGTGTTGGGACCACAACTTTTCACAATATACATTAACGATTAGTAGGAAGGGACCGAAGGCATTGTTGCTAAGTTTGCAGAAGAGACAAAGATATCTGGAGGGACGGGGAGCATTGAGGAAGGAAGGGGGGCTGCAGAAGGACTTGGACAGGTCAGGAGAGCGGACAAAGAAGTGGCAGAGGGAATACAATGTGGGAAAGTGTGAGGTTCTGTAAGAGGGAGGAAAGACGGAGAATGAGGGGAGATCTATTCGAGGTGTACAAGATTATGAAGGGTATAGATAGGGCGAACAGTGGGAAGCTTTTTCCCAGGTCGGAGGTGACGATCACGAGGGGTCACGGGCTCAAGCTGAGAGGGGCGAAGTATAACTCAGATATCAGAGGGACGTTTTTTACACAGAGGGTGGTGGGGGCCTGGAATGCGCTGCCAAGTAGGGTGGTGGAGGCAGGCACGCTGACATCGTTTAAGACTTACCTGGATAGTCACATGAGCAGCCTGGGAATGGAGGGATACAAACGATTGGTCTAGTTGGACCAAGGAGCGGCACAGGCTTGGAGGGCCAGTTTCCTGTGCTGTACTGTTCTTTGTTCTTTGTTCTTTGTTCTGCACTTTGGAAGGAGGAATAGAGGCACAGACTATTTTCTAAATGGGGAAATGCTTAGGAGATCAAAAACACAAAGGGACTTGGGAGTCCTTGTTCAAGATTCTCTTCAGCTCTAATACAGAAGGTCTAATATACAGTAAATGGCAGAACCCTTAAGAGTATTGATGGGCAGAGGGATCTGGGTGTACAGGGACACAGGTCACTGCAAGTGGCAACGCAGGTGGAGAAGGTAGTCAAGAAGGCATACGGCACGCTTGCCTTCATCGGCCGGGGCATTGAGTTTAAGAATTGGCAAGTCATGTTGGAGCTTTATAGAACCTTAGTTAGGCCGCACTTGGAATATAGTGTTCAATTCTGGTCGCCACTCTACCAGAAGGATGTGGAGGCTTTGGAGAGGGTACAGAAAAGATTGACCAGGATGTTGCCTGGTATGGAGGGCATTAGCTATGAGGAGAGGTTGGAGAAACTTGGTTTGTTCTCACTGGAACGATGGAGGTTGAGGGGAGACCTGATAGAAGTCTACAAGATTATGAGAGGCAGAGTGGATAGTCAGAAGCTTTTTCCCCAGGGTGGAAGAGTCAATTACTTGGGGGCACAGGTTTAAGGTGCGAGGGGCAAGGTTTAAAGGAGATGTACGAGGCAGGTTTTTTACAGAGAGTGGTGGGTGCCTGGAACTCGTTGCCGGGGGAGGTAGTGGAAGCGGATACGGTCGTGACTTCTAAGGGGCGTCTTGACAAATACATGAATAGGATGGGAATAGAGGGATATGGTCCCCGGTAGGGTAGGGGGTTTTAGTTCAATCGGGGGCAGCATGGTCGGTGCAGGCTTGGAGGGCCGAAGGGCCTGTACCTGCGCTGTAATTTTCTTTGTTCTTTGTTAACGTGCAGGTTCAGTCGGCAGTGAGGAAGGCAAATGCAATGTTAGCATTCATGTCGAGAGGGCTAGAATACAAGAGCAGGGATGGACTTCTGAGGCTGTATAAGGCTCTGGTCAGACCCCATTTGGAGTATTGTGAGCAGTTTTGGGCCCCGTATCTAAGGAAGGATGTGCTGGGCCTTGGAAAGGGTCCAGAGGAGGTTCACAAGAATGATCCCTGGAATGAAGAGCTTGTCGTATGAGGAACGGTTGAGGACTCTGGGTCTGTACTCGATGGAGTTTAGAAGGACGAGGAGGGGATCTTATTGAAACTTCCAGGATACTGCGAGGCCCGGATAGAGTGGACGTGGAGAGGATGTTTCCATTAGTAGGAAAAACTAGAACCAGAGGGCACAACCTCAGGCTAAAGGGATGATCCTTGAAAACAGAGTCATAGAGGTTTACAGCATGGAAACAGGCCCTTCGGCCCAACTTGTCCATGCCGCTCTTTTTTTTTAAACCCCGAAGCTACTCCCAATTGCCCTCATTTGGCCCATATCCCTCTATACCCATCTTACCCATGTAAATAGAGTCATAGAGCTTTTCAGCGTATGAGGAGGAATTTCTTCAGCCAGAGAGTGGTGAATCTGTGGAACTCTTTGCCGCAGAAGGCTGTGGAGGCCGGTTCATTGAGTGTCTTTAAGACAGAGATAGATAGGTTCTTGATTAATAAGTGGATCAGGGGTTATGGGGAAAAGGCAGGAGAATGGGGATGAGAAAAATATCAGCCATGATAGAATGGCGGAGCAGACTCGATGGGCCGAGTGGCCTCATTCTGCTCCTATGTCTTATGGTCTAATGGCCAACACTTTGCAGATGACACCAAGATTGGTGGCATAGTGGACAGTGAAGAAGGTTATCTCCGTTTGCAATGGCATCTTGATCAATTGGGCCAGTGGGCTGACGAATGGCAGATGGAGTTTAATTCAGACAAATGCGAGGTGATGCATTTTGGTCGATCGAACCAGGGCAGGACTTACTCAGTTAATGGTCGGGCGTTGGGGAGAGTTACAGAACAAAGAGATCTCGGGGTACATGTTCATCGCTCCTTGAAAGTGGAGTCACAGGTGGACAGAGTGGTGAAGAAGGCATTCGGCATGCTTGGTTTCATCGGTCAGAACATTGAATACAGGAGTTGGGACGTCTTGTTGAAGTTGTACAAGACATTGGTAAGGCCACACTTGGAATACTGTGTACAGTTCCGGTCACCCTATTATAGAAAGGATATCATTAAACTAGAAAGAGTGCAGAAAAGATTTACTAGGATGCTACCGGGACTTGATGGATTGAGTTATAAGGAGAGGCTGGATAGACTGGGACTTTTTTCTCTGGAGCGTAGGAGGCTGAGGGGTGATCTTATAGGGGTCTATAAAATAATGAGGGCACAGATCAGCTAGATAGTCAATATCTTTTCCCAACGGTAGGGAAGGCTAAAACTAGAGGGCGTAGGTTTAAGGTGAGAGGGGAGAGATACAAAAGTGTCCAGAGGGGCAATTTTTCACACAGAGGGTGGTGAGTGTCTGGAACAAGCTGCCAGAGGTAGTAGTAGAGGTGGGAACAATTTTATCTTTTAAAAAGCATTTCGACAGTTACATGGGTACGATGGGTATAGAGGGATATGGGCCAAATGCGGGCAATTGGGACTAGCTGAGTGGTATAAACTGGGCGTTATGGACAAGATGGGCCGAAAGGCCTGTTTCTATGCTGTAAACCTCTATGTCTCCATAGCACAATGAAGCTAAAGGCTGGGAAACAACCCAATGCCAGCCCCATCAAATAACCAATGATATCACCATCAAATCCTGTCATCAGCTCCGCAAGCAATCATACAACCACTCAAATATATAATACTGAGGCCCATTAATCGCCCCCGGCCCCCACAGTCACAGAGTATAACAGATTATCACTGTGCATCAGGACTATTGACTCCCACCACCTCCCCCCCACCACCACCCCGCCCCGAGTACAGCAGGTTATATCTGATTATTTATTGTTACTTTGTCCCTCTCTCTCTGGCCGAATTTTACTGCCTTGCATGCCTTGGAATCGGGGTGGGCGAGGCTCCCAGAACAGAATTCTCCACTGGCACCTCAGGGTGACGTCCTGACTGTGGTAAGGCTTCTGGGTTTGACACAAAAAGGCAATGACGTGGTTTGTACATGTAGATTCAGACTAACAACAACAGATTTTATTGAGGGACATGTCGACTGTGCAGGAAATGGAGTGGAGCCCGAGCGACCTTGGAAAATTCCGGCTCACGACTCTCTCTCTCTCTGTCTCTCTGTCTCTCTCTCACTCTTTATCGCTCCCTCTGTCTCTCTTTCTCTCTCTCTCTCTGCCTCTCTCTCTCTCTCTCTCTGTCTTTCTCTCCCTCTCTCTG
>NW_027590806.1:17500-45000 GCF_964213995.1 Mustelus asterias
CACCCCCCCAACTCACCACCCCCAACTCACCATCCCCCCAACTCACCATCCCCCCAACTTCCCCCCCCCAACTCCCCCCCCCAACTCACCACCCCCAACTCACCATCCCCCCAACTCACCACCCCCAACTCACCATCCCCCCAACTTCCCCCCAACTCCCCCCCCCCAACTCCCCCCCCTCAACACCATCCCCCCAACTCCCCCCCCAACTCCACCCCCCAACTCCCCCCCCAACACCACCCCCCCAACTCCCCCCCGCCAACACCACCCCCCCAACTCCCCCCCAACTCACCACCCCCCCAACTCCACCCCCAACTCCCACCACCCCCAACTCACCACCCCCAACTCACCATCCCCCAACTTCCCCCCCCAACTCCCCCCCCAACTCCCCCCCCAACTCCCCCCCTCAACACCATCCCCCCAACTCCCCCCCAAACTCCACACCCCAACTCCCCCCGCAACACCACCCCCCCAACTCCCCCCCGCCAACACCACCCCCCCAACTCCCCCCCAACTCACCACCCCCCCAACTCCACCCCCAACTCACCACCCCCCAACTCCCCCCCCAACACCACCCCCCCAACTTCCCCCCCCCCCAACTCCCCCCCCCAACTCCCCCCCCAACTCCCCCCCTCAAACACCATCCCCCCAACTCCCCCCAAACTCCACCCCCCAACTCCCCCCTCAACACCATCCCCCCAACTCCCCCCCAAACTCCACCCCCCAACTCCCCCCCCCAACACCACCCCCCCAACTCCCCCCCGCCAACACCACCCCCCCAACTCCCCCCCCAACTCACCACCCCCCAACTCCCCCCCCAACTCACCATCCCCCCAACTCCCCCCCCAACTCACCACCCCCCAACTGCCCCCCCCAACTCACCACCACCCCAACTCCCCCCCCAACTCACCACCCCCCAACTCCCCCCCCCAACTCACCATCCCCCCAACTCCCCCCCAACACCACCCCCCCAACTCCCCCCCCCAACACCACCCCCCCAACTTCCCCCCCAACTCACCATCCCCCCAACTCCCCCCCAACACCACCCCCCCAACTCCCCCCCGCCAACACCACCCCCCCAACTCCCCCCCCAACACCATCCCCCCAACTCCCCCCCCCCAACACCACCCCCCCAACTCCCCCCCCAACTCACCATCCCCCCAACTCACCTCCAACACCACCCCCTCAACTCCCCCCCCAACACCACCCCCCCAACTCCCCCCCCCAACACCACCCCCCCAACTCCCCCCTGCCAACTCCCCCCCCAACACCCCCCCCAACTCCCCCACAAACACCCCCCCCAACTCCCCCCCCAACACCACCCCCCCAACTCCCCTCCCAACACCACCCCCCCAACTCACCACCCCCAACACCACCCCCCCAACTCCCCCCCCCAACACCCCCCCCAACTCCCCCCCCAACACCACCCCCCCAACTCCCCCCAACTCACCATCCCCCCAACTCCCCCCCCAACTCACCATCCCCCCAACTCCCCCCCCCAACACCACCCCCCCCAACTCCCCCCCACCAACTCCCCCCCCAACACCCCCCCCCCAACTCCCCCCCCAACACCCCCCCCCAACTCCCCCCCAACACCACCCCCCCAACTCCCCCCCCAACACCACCCCCCCAACTCACCACCCCCAACACCACCCCCCCAACTCCCCCCCCAACACCCCCCCCAACTCCCCCCCCAACACCACCCCCCCAACTCCCCCCCCAACACCACCCCCCCAACTCCCCCCCAACACCACCCCCCCAACTTCCCCCCCCCAACATCACCCCCCCCCAACTCCCCCACCAACTCACCACCCCCCAACTCCCCCCCCAACACCACCCCCCCAACTCACCCCCCAACGCCCCCCCAACTCCCCCCCCAACTCACCACCCCCCAACTGCCCCCCCCCAACACCACCCACCCAACTCCCCCCCCAACTCACCACCCCCCAACTCCCCCCCCAACACTCACCATCCCCCCAACTCCACCCCCCCAACTCCCCCCCCCAACTCACCATCCCCCCAGGTCCCCCCCGCCAACACCACCCCCTCAACTCCACACCCCCCAACACCACCCCCCCAACTCCCCCCCCCCCCAAAACTGCCCCCCCCACCCCAACCCCTCCCCCACCAGTGTTTCATTAATATCTCACCATAGGGTGGGGGCAGCTTTACTCTGTATCTAACCCCGTGCTGTACCTGTCCTGGGAGTGTTTGATGGGGACAGTGTAGAGGGAGCTTTACTCTGTATCTAACCCCGTGCTGTACCTGTCCTGGGAGTGTTTGATGGGGACAGTGTAGAGGGAGCTTTACTCTGTATCTAACCCCGTGCTGTACCTGTCCTGGGAGTGTTTGATGGGGACAGTGAAGAGGGAGCTTTACTCTGTATCGAACCCCGTGCTCTCCCTGTCCTGGGAGTGTTTGATGGGGGACAGTGTAGAGGGAGCTTTACTCTGTATCTAACCCCGTGCTGTACCTGTCCTGGGAGTGTTTGATGGGGACAGTGTAGAGGGAGCTTTACTCTGTATCTAACCCCGTGCTGTACCTGTCCTGGGAGTGTTTGATGGGGGACAGTGTCGAGGGAGCTTTACTCTGTATCTAACCCCGTGCTGTACCTGTCCTGGGAGTGTTTGATGGGGGACAGTGTAGAGGGAGCTTTACTCTGTATCTAACCCCGTGCTGTACCTGTCCCGGGAGTGTTTGATGGGGACAGTGTAGAGGGAGCTTTACTCTGTATCTAACCCCGTGCTGTACCTGTCCCGGGAGTGTTTGATGGGGACAGTGTAGAGGGAGCTTTACTCTGTATCTAACCCCGTGCTGTACCTGTCCTGGGAGTGTTTGATGGGGGACAGTGTAGAGGGAGCTTTACTCTGTATCTAACCCCGTGCTGTACCTGTCCTGGGAGTGTTTGATGGGGACAGTGTAGAGGGAGCTTTACTCTGTATCTAACCCCGTGCTGTACCTGTCCCGGGAGTGTTTGATGGGGACAGTGTAGAGGGAGCTTTACTCTGTATCTGACCCCGTGCTGTACCTGTCCTGGGAGTGTTTGATGGGGCAGTGTAGAGGGAGCTTTACTCTGTATCTAACCCCGTGCTGTACCTGTCCTGGGAGTGTTTGATGGGGACAGTGTAGAGGGAGCTTTACTCTGTATCTAACCCCGTGCTGTACCTGCCCTGGGAGTGTTTGATGGGGACAGTGTAGAGGGAGCTTTACTCTGTATCTAACCCCGTGCTGTACCTGTCCTGGGAGTGTTTGATGGGGACAGTGTAGAGGGAGCTTTACTCTGTATCTAACCCCGTGCTGTACCTGCCCTGGGAGTGTTTGATGGGGACAGTGTAGAGGGAGCTTTACTCTGTATCTAACCCCGTGCTGTACCTGCCCTGGGAGTGTTTGATGGGGACAGTGTAGAGGGAGCTTTACTCTGTATCTAACCCCGTGCTGCACCTGTCCTGGGAGTGTTTGATGGGGGACAGTGTAGAGGGAGCTTTACTCTGTATCTAACCCCGTGCTGTACCTGTCCTGGGAGTGTTTGATGGGGACAGTGTAGAGGGAGCTTTACTCTGTATCTAACCCCGTGCTGTACCTGTCCTGGGAGTGTTTGATGGGGACAGTGTAGAGGGAGCTTTACTCTGTGTCTAACCCAGTGCTGTACCTGCCCTGGGAGTGTTTGTTGGGGACAGTGTAGAGGGGGATTTACTCTGTATCTAACCCCGTGCTGTACCTGCCCTGGGAGTGTTTGTTGGGGACAGTGTAGAGGGGGATTTACTCTGTATCTAACCCCGTGCTGTACCTGTCCAGGGAGTGTTTGATGGGGAACAGTGTTGAGGGAGCTTCACTCTGTATCTAACCCCGTGCTGTACCTGCCCTGGGAGTGTTTGTTGGGGACAGTGTAGAGGGGGATTTACTCTGTATCTAACCCCGTGCTGTACCTGTCCAGGGAGTGTTTGATGGGGAACAGTGTTGAGGGAGCTTCACTCTGTATCTAACCCCGTGCTGTCCCTGTCCTGGGAGTGTTTGATGGGGGACAGTGTAGAGGGAGCTTTACTCTGTATCTAACCTCGTGCTGTACCTGTCCTGGGAGTGTTTGATGGGGACAATGTAGAGGGAGCTTTACTCTGTATCTAACCCCGTGCTGTACCTGTCCTGGGAGTGTTTGATGGGGAGAGTTTGTTGACTGTATCTTTGATCAGATTGTCACACCTTGCTGAATTCTTGATCCTTTGTTGTTTTATAATCTTAACTTAAACCTTTTATTATTTCTGTTATATTCCCTGTGCTGTTATTGCCCCCACAGGTGACAGAATCTCAGCTGTTCAGTAACGTTGAGGAAAGTTTGGAATTTCAGGAATTCTTGGAACTTTGCGGAGAAAAGATTGAACTTCAGGACTTCAAAGGGTCAGAATATGATGGAGACGTTCGTAAATTCGGCCTGCGGTCCCGGGACAGGGATCGGGAGCAGGAACCCGGGTTGATTCACCCTCCCCCCCTTCCCTAACCCAGGGGTCAGTGGACAGGGATCGGGAGCAGGAATGGGGCTGATTCATTCCCCCCTCCCTAACCCTGGGGTCAGTGGACAGGGATCGGGAGCAGGAATGGGGCTGATTCATTCCCCCCTCCCTAACCCTGGGATCAGTGGACAGGGATCGGGAGCAGGAGTGGGGCTGATTCATTCCCCCCTCCCTAACCCAGGGGTCAGTGGACAGGTATCAGGAGCAGGAACTCGAGCTGATTCACGCCCCCTCCCTAACCCAGGGACAGGGATCAGGAGCAGGAACCCGAGCTGATTCACCCCCCCTCCCTAACCCAGGGACGGGGATCAGGAGCAGGAACCCGAGCTGATTCACCCCCCCTCCCTAACCCAGGGACAGGGATCAGGAGCAGGAACCCGAGCTGATTCACGCCCCCTCCCTAACCCAGGGACAGGGATCAGGAGCAGGAACCCGAGCTGATTCACCCCCCCTCCCTAACCCAGGGACGGGGATCAGGAGCAGGAACCCGAGCTGATTCACCCCCCCTCCCTAACCCAGGGACAGGGATCAGGAGCAGGAACCCGAGCTGATTCACCCCCCCTCCCTAACCCAGGGACAGGGATCAGGAGCAGGAACCCGAGCTGATTCACCCCCCCTCCCTAACCCAGGGACGGGGATCAGGAGCAGGAACCCGAGCTGATTCACCCCCCCTCCCTAACCCAGGGACGGGGATCAGGAGCAGGAACCCGAGCTGATTCACCCCCCCTCCCTAACCCAGGGACAGGGATCAGGAGCAGGAACCCGAGCTGATTCACCGCGCCCCCCCGCCCCTCCTTCCCTAACCCAGGGGTGGAAGCAGTGAGGCAGGATAAATGGGTATCGATGGAGAGTCCTGCATGACTGGCCTCTGTCTGTTTCAGATTCCGTGGTGGTTTGGATACACACTGCAGACAAACGGGTCAGGAGTCTGTCTACACCAGGTACGAAGGCAAGGAGATCATGTTCCACGTATCTACAAAGCTCCCCTTTACCGAGGGAGATGAACAACAGGTTGGTTGAGACAGGAACCAGCTCCCAATCTAGCCCTCATACACCTCTCTCAACTGGATCACAAATTTAGGCCCAGGCTTCTTGGGCCTACTTCCATAGGCTTCTTGGTCTCTCTTTGCAAGGCTAAATCTCAGAGAGTCATAGAGGTTTACAGCATGGAAACAGGCCCTTCGACCCAACTTGTCCATGCCGCCCCTTTTGTTTTAACACAAAGCTAGTCCCAATTGCCCGCATTTGGCCCATATCCCTCTGTACCCATCTTACCCATGTAACTATCTAAATGCATTTTAAAAGACAAAATTGGACCCACCTCTACTACTACCTCTGGCAGCTCGTTCCAGACACTCACCACCCTCTGTGTGAAAACAATTGCCCCTCTGGACACTTTTGTATCTCTCCCCTCTCACCTTAAACCTATGCCCTCTAGTTTTAGACTCCCCTACCTTTGGGAAAAGATATTGACTATCTAGGTGATCTGTGCCCCTCATTATTTTATAGACATCTATAAGATCACCCCTCAGCCTCTTACGCTCCACGGAAAAAAGTCCCAGTCTATCCAGCCTCTCCTTATAACTCAAACCATCAAGTCCCGGTAGCATCCGAGTAAATCTTTTCTGCACTCTTTCTCGTTTAATAATATCCTTTCTATAATAGGGTGACCAGAACTGTACACAGTATTCCAAGTGTGGCCTTACCAATGTCTTGTACAACTTCAACAAGACGTCCCAACTCCTGTACTCAACGTTCTGACCGATGAAACCAAGCATGCCGAATGCCTTCTTCACCACTCTGGCCACCTGTGACTCCACTTTCAAGGAGCTATGAACATGTACCCCGAGATCTCTTTGTTCTGTAACTCTCCCCAACGCCCTACCATTAACTGAGTAAGTCCTGATCCAATCTGATTCAAATTGTGTCTCTGATTTCTTTCGCTAGCTCCAACGTAAGAGGCACATTGGGAATGATATCGTAAGCGTGATATTTCAGGACAGGGACACGATATTCTGCCCAGAAATGGTGGCCTCAAACTTCCTTCACGCCTATATTGTTGTACAGCCTGATCGAACACTACGGGGCGAACGGATGTACAGGGTAAGTGAATCATTGGGGAATGGACATAACCTCTTTTCCCCTCGCCCGCAGGGAGATATCTGTACACTGACTGGTGTCTCTCAGTCCCCTCTCTCTCAGGGAGATATCTGTACACTGACTGGTGTCTCTCAGTCCCCTCTCTCTCAGGGAGATATCTGTACACTGACTGGTGTCTCTCAGTCCCCTCTCTCTCAGGGAGATATCTGTACACTGATTGGTGTCTCTCAGTCCCCTCTCTCTCTCTCAGGGAGATATCTGTACACTGACTGGTGTCTCTCAGTCCCCTCTCTCTCAGGGAGATATCTGTACACTGACTGGTGTCTCTCAGTCCCCTCTCTCTCAGGGAGATATCTGTACACTGACTGGTGTCTCTCAGTCCCCTCTCTCTCTCTCAGGGAGATATCTGTACATTGACTGGTGTCTCTCAGTCCCCACTTTCTCTCTCAGGGAGATATCTGTACACTGACTGGTGTCCCTCAGTCCCCACTTTCTCTCTCAGGGAGATATCTGTACACTGACTGGTGTCTCTCAGTCCCCTCTCTCTCAGGGAGATATCTGTACACTGACTGGTGTCTCTCAGTCCTCTCTCTCTCTCAGGGAGATAGCTGTACACTGACTGGTGTCTCTCAGTCCCCTCTCTCTCAGGGAGATATCTGTACACTGACTGGTGTCTCTCAGTCCCCACTTTCTCTCTCAGGGAGATATCTGTACACTGACTGGTGTCTCTCAGTCCCCTCTCTCTCAGGGAGATATCTGTACACTGACTGGTGTCTCTCTGTCCCCTCTCTCTCTCTCAGGGAGATATCTGTACACTGACTGGTGCCTCTCAGTCCTCTCTCTCTCTCAGGGAGATAGCTGTACACTGACTGGTGTCTCTCAGTCCCCTCTCTCTCAGGGAGATATCTGTACACTGACTGGTGTCTCTCAGTCCCCACTTTCTCTCTCAGGGAGATATCTGTACACTGACTGGTGTCTCTCAGTCCCCACTTTCTCTCTCAGGGAGATATCTGTACACTGACTGGTGTCTCTCAGTCCTCTCTCTCTCTCAGGGAGATATCTGTACACTGACTGGTGTCTCTCAGTCCCCTCTCTCTCAGGGAGATATCTGTACACTGACTGGTGTCTCTCAGTCCTCTCTCTCTCTCAGGGAGATAGCTGTACACTGACTGGTGTCTCTCAGTCCCCTCTCTCTCAGGGAGATATCTGTACACTGACTGGTGTCTCTCAGTCCCCACTTTCTCTCTCAGGGAGATATCTGTACACTGACTGGTGTCTCTCAGTCCCCTCTCTCTCAGGGAGATATCTGTACACTGACTGGTGTCTCTCAGTCCCCTCTCTCTCTCTCAGGGAGATATCTGTACACTGACTGGTGTCTCTCAGTCCCCTCTCTCTCAGGGAGATACCTGTACACTGACTGGTGTCTCTCAGTCCTCTCTCTCTCAGGGAGATATCTGTACACTGACTGGTGTCTCTCAGTCCCCTCTCTCTCAGGGAGATACCTGTACACTGACTGGTGTCTCTCAGTCCTCTCTCTCTCAGGGAGATATCTGTACACTGACTGGTGTCTCTCAGTCCCCTCTCTCTCTCAGGGAGATATCTGTACACTGACTGGTGTCTCTCAGTCCTCTCTCTCTCTCTCAGGGAGATACCTGTACACTGACTGGTGTCTCTCAGTCCCCTCTCTCTCTCTCAGGGAGATATCTGTACACTGACTGGTGTCCCTCAGTCCCCACTTTCTCTCTCAGGGAGATATCTGTACACTGACTGGTGTCCCTCAGTCCCCTCTCTCTCTCTCTCAGGGAGATATCTGTACACTGACTGGTGTCTCTCAGTCCTCTCTCTCAGGGAGATATCTGTACACTGACTGGTGTCTCTCAGTCCCCCCTCTCTCTCTCAGGGAGATATCTGTACACTGACTGGTGTCTCTCAGTCTTCTCTCTCTCTCTCAGTGAGATATCTGTACACTGACTGGTGTCTCTCAGTCCCCTCTCTCTCTCTCAGGGAGATATCTGTACACTGACTGGTGTCTCTCAGTCCCCTCTCTCTCTCTCAGGGAGATATCTGTACACTGACTGGTGTCTCTCAGTCCTCTCTCTCAGGGAGATATCTGTACACTGACTGGTGTCTCTCAGTCCTCTCTCTCTCTCTCTCAGGGAGATATCTGTACACTGACTGGTGTCTCTCAGTCCCCCCTCTCAGGGAGATATCTGTACACTGACTGATGTCTCTCAGTCCCCTCTCTCTCTCAGGGAGATATCTGTACACTGACTGGTGTCTCTCAGTCCTCTCTCTCACTCAGGGAGATATCTGCACACTGACTGGTGTCTCTCAGTCCCCTGTCTCTCTCAGGGAGATATCTGTACACTGACTGGTGTCTCTCAGTCCTCTCTCTCTCTCAGGGAAATATCTGTACACTGACTGGTGTCTCTCAGTCCTCTCTCTCAGGGAGATATCTGTACACTGACTGGTGTCTCTCAGTCCTCTCTCTCTCTCTCTCAGGGAGATATCTGTACACTGACTGGTGTCTCTCAGTCCCCCCTCTCAGGGAGATATCTGTACACTGACTGGTGTCTCTCAGTCCCCTCTCTCTCTCTCAGGGAGATATCTGTACACTGACTGGTGTCTCTCAGTCCTCTCTCTCTCTCAGGGAGATATCTGTACACTGACGGGTGTCTCTCAGTCCCCTCTCTCTCAGGGAGATATCTGTACACTGACTGGTGTCTCTCAGTCCTCTCTCTCTCTCTCTCAGGGAGATATCTGTCCACTGACTGGTGTCTCTCAGTCCTCTCTCTCTCTCAGGGAGATATCTGTACACTGACGGGTGTCTCTCAGTCCCCTCTCTCTCTCTCTCAGGGAGATATCTGTACACTGACTGGTGTCTCTCAGTCCTCTCTCTCTCTCAGGGAGATATCTGTACACTGACTGGTGTCTCTCAGTCCCCCCTCTCTCTCTCAGGGAGATATCTGTACACTGACTGGTGTCCCTCAGTCCCCACTTTCTCTCTCAGGGAGATATCTGTACACTGACTGGTGTCTCTCAGTCCCCTCTCTCTCTCAGGGAGATATCTGTACACTGACTGGTGTCTCTCAGTCCCCTCTCTCTCTCTCAGGGAGATATCTGTACACTGACTGGTGTCTCTCAGTCCCCTCTCACTCTCTCAGGGAGATATCTGTACACTGACTGGTGTCTCTCAGTCCCCTCTCTCTCTCAGGGAGATATCTGTACACTGACTGGTGTCTCTCAGTCCCCTCTCTCTCTCTCAGGGAGATATCTGTACACTGACTGGTGTCTCTCAGTCCCCTCTCACTCTCTCAGGGAGATATCTGTACATTGACTGGTGTCTCTCAGTCCCCTCTCTCTCGCTCAGGGAGATATCTGTACGCTGACTGGTGTCTCTCAGTCCTCTCTCTCTCTCAGGGAGATATCTGTACACTGACTGGTGTCTCTCAGTCCTCTCTCTCACTCTCAGGGAGATATCTGTACACTGACTGGTGTCTCTCAGTCCCCTCTCTCTCTCAGGGAGATATCTGTACACAGATAATTGTTTGTACCTTCTCACATAATTATAAAATCTGCTTCTCTTCCGCCAGGTTTCTGTCACTGCTCGAGACGATGTCCCATTTTTTGGACCCCAGATGCCAGAACCATCATTCTTCACAAAGGTCAAACATTCTGTCCTGCAACATCCCGAGAACTTATTTCTGCTCTCGATCGAAAGTGTGTTTCGGATGGGGGAAATGGGGAGCTTTACTCTGTATCTAACCCCGTGCTGTACCTGTCCTGGGAGTGTTTGATGGGGGACAGTGTAGAGGGAGCTTTGCTCTGTATCTAACCCCGTGCTGTACCTGTCCTGGGAGTGTTTGATGGGGACAGTGTAGAGGGAGCTTTACTCTGTATCTAACCCCGTGCTGTACCTGTCCTGGGAGTGTTTGTTGGGGACAGTGTAGAGGGAGCTTTACTCTGTATCTAACCCCGTGCTGTACCTGTCCTGGGAGTGTTTGATGGGGGACAGTGTAGAGGGAGCTTTGCTCTGTATCTAACCCCGTGCTGTACCTGTCCTGGGAGTGTTTGATGGGGGACAGTGTAGAGGGAGCTTTACTCTGTATCTAACCCCGTGCTGTACCTGTCCTGGGAGTGTTTGATGGGGACAGTGCAGAGGGAGCTTTACTCTGTATCTGACAGCGAGGAGTAACTTTACTCTCCGTTTCCCCTCCAGGGACCAACATTTCGTGAGTTTCTCCTCACCAAGCTGATCAACGCAGAATACAGCAGTTATCGATCGGAGAGATTCGCGGCATTGGAGGTCTTGTTATTCTTCTCTTCCCTATCTCTCTCCCTCTTTCCCATCATTAACATTCACTCTCCCGTTCTCCCGATCCCTTTCCCTGAATCCCAACGGTGAAGGTGTTTGATAAGGTGCCCCATAAAAGGCTGCTGAAGAAGATGAGGGCACACGGAGTTGGGGGTAGTGTGTTAAAGTGGATTGGGGACTGGCTATCCGACAGGAAGCAAAGAGTCGGAATAAATGGGTGTTTTTCCGGTTGGAGGAAGGTAACTAGTGGCGTGCCGCAGGGATCGGTACTCGGGCCGCAACTGTTTACCATTTATATAGATGATCTGGAGGAGGGGACGGAGTGTAGGGTAACGAAGTTTGCAGACGACACAAAGATAAGTGGAAAAGTGAATCGTGTGGAGGACGGAGAAGATCTGCAGAGAGATTTGGACAGGCTGAGTGAGTGGGCGAGGATATGGCAGATGGAGTATAACGTTGAGAAATGCGAGGTTATACACTTTGGAGGAAATAATAACAAATGGGATTACTATCTCAATGGAAACAAATTAAAACATGCTACCGTGCAAAGGGACCTGGGGGGTCCTTGTGCATGAGACGCAAAAGCCCAGTCTGCAGGTACAACAGGTGATCAAGAAGGCAAATGGGATGTTGGCCTATATTGCGAGGGGGATAGAATATAAAAGCAGGGATGTCTTGATGCACCTGTACAGGACATTGGTGAGGCCGCAGCTGGAATACTGTGTGCAGTATTGGTCCCCTTATATGAGGAAGGATATATTGGCCTTGGAGGGAGTGCAGAGAAGGTTCACCAGGTTGATACCGGAGATGAGGGGTTTGGATTATGAGGAGAGGCTGAGGAGATTGGGTTTGTACTCGTTGGAGTTTAGAAGGATGAGGGGGGATCTTATGGAGACTTATAAGATAATGCGGGGGCTGGATAGGGTGGAGGCGGAGAGATTCTTTCCACTTAGTAAGGAAGTTAAAACTAGAGGACACGGCCTCAAAATAAAGGGGGGTCGGTTTAAGACAGAGTTGAGGAGGAACTTCTTCTCCCAGAGGGTGGTGAATCTCTGGAATTCTCTGCCCACTGAGGTGGTGGAGGCTACCTCGCTGAATATGTTTAAAGCGCGGATGGATGGATTCCTGATCGGTAAGGGAATTAGGGGTTATGGGGATCAGGCGGGTAAGTGGTACTGATCCACGTCAGATCAGCCATGATCTTATTGAATGGCGGGGCAGGCTCGAGGGGCTAGATGGCCTACTCCTGCTCCTATTTCTTATGTTCTTATGTTCTTAGGTGTCGGGAATCGTCTGCTGGTCAGGGAAACGTAGAAACATAGAAGATAGGAGCAGGAGGAGGCCATTCGGCCCTTCCAACCTGCTCCCCCATTCATCACCATCATGGCTGATCATCCAACTCAACAGCCTCATCCTGCTTTCCCCCCATAACCTTTGACCCCATTCACCCCAAGTGCTAAATCCAGCCGCCTCTTGAATACATTCAATGTTTTGGCATCAACTACTTCCTGTGGGAATGAATCCCACAGGCTCACCGGGTGAAGAAATGTCTCCTAATCTCCGTCCTAAATGGTCTACCCCGAATCCTCAGACTGAGACCCCTGGTTCTGGACTCCCCCCACCATCGGGAACATCCTCCCTGCATCTACCCTGTCCAGTCCTGTTAGAATTTTATAAGTCTCTATGAGATTCTCCCCCTCTGAACTCCAGCGAAAACAATCCTAACCTGGTCAATCTCTCCTCATACATCAGTCCCGCCATCCCCGGAATCAGCCTGGTTAAACCTTCGCTGCGCTCCCTCGAGAGCAAGAACATCCTTCCTCAGAAAAGGAGACCAAAACTGCACACAATACTCTCGGTGTGGCCTCACCAAGGCCCTGGATCATTGCAACACATCCCTCGCTCCTGTAGTCGAAACCTCTCGCAATGAAGGCCAACATAGAGAGTAGTAAGGGCGGGGAATGCCCTGCCTGCAGCAGTAGTGGACTCGCCAACATTAAGGGCATTTAAATGGTCATTGGATAAACATATGGATGATATTGGAATAGTTAGATGGGCTTTAAATTGGTTTCACTGGTCGGTGCAACATCGAGGGCCGAAGGGCCTGTACTGCGCTGTAATCTTCTATGTTCTATACCAATTGCCTTCCTTACCGCCTGCTGCACCTGCATGCTTACCTTCAGCGACTGGTGCACCCAGGTCCCTCTGCTCACTCCCCTCTCCCAATTTACAGCCATTCAGGTAGTCATCTGCCTTCTTGTTTTTGCTTCCAAAGTGAATAACCGTCACATTTCATCCATAAGACCTAGGAGCCAAATTAGGCCACTCGGCCCATCGAGTCTGCTCCGCCATTCAATCATGGCCGATATTTTTCTCATCCCCATTCTCCTGCCTTTTCCCCATAACCCCTGATCCCCTTATTAATCAAGAACCTATCTATCTCTGTCTTAAAGACACTCAAAGACCCGGCCTCCACAGCCTTCTGCGGCAAAGAGTTCCGCAGATTCACCCCTCTCTGGCTGAAGAAATTCCTCCTCATCTCCGTTTTAAAGGATCGTCCCTTCAGCCTGAGGTTGTGCCCTCTGGTTCTAGTTTTTCCCACAACACCAGGTTAAAGTCCAACAGGTTTATTTGGTAGCAAATACCGTTTTTCCTGCCAGTGGAAACACCCTCTCCATGTCCACTCTATCCAGGCCTCGCAGTATCCAAATTATACTGCATCCGCCATTGATTCGTCCACTCACCCAGGAAGAGAGGGAGACAGAGAGCGACACACACACGCTAAATGTTTATGTTTATACCGAGCCAGAGGAATGTTACGGCACAGAGAGTGTCCATTAGCTCATCAGGACTGAGGGATGTTAGAGTTGGAATGGGTGGGATGAGACTGGGGCAAGGACACCAGGTAGGACTGATGCTGGAGGAGAGGGGATGGGAGGAGAGGTTGCCTTTGGTGGCGGGAAGCGCTAAAATTCTTGGTGAAGGAGGTATGACTCCGGCCTACACAGGTACTGGAGAGGTGAATAAGTGAAGGTGGGACACTGAAGGTTGATGGGTAATGCAACTGAACAACACACACTCTATCACGTTCTGTCACAGGATACAGGCCCACAGGAGGCCCCGGACCTCCAGAAGGTCATCAAAGGACAAAGAACAAGAAAATTACAGCACAGGAACAGGCCCTTCGGCCCTCCAAGCCTGCACCGACCTTGCTGCCCGACTCAACTAAAACCCCCTACCATTCCGGGGACCGTATCCCTCTATTAAAACATGCTACCGTGCAAAGGGACCTGGGGGGTCCTTGTGCATGAGACGCAAAAGCCCAGTCTGCAGGTACAACAGGTGATCAAGAAGGCAAATGGGATGTTGGCCTATATTGCGAAGGGGATAGAATATAAAAGCAGGGATGTCTTGATGCACCTGTACAGGGCATTGGTGAGGCCGCAGCTGGAATACTGTGTGCAGTATTGGTCCCCTTATATGAGGAAGGATATATTGGCATTGGAGGGAGTGCAGAGAAGGTTCACCAGGTTGATACCGGAGATGAGGGGTTTCGATTATGAGGAGAGTCTGAGGAGATTGGGTTTGTACTCGTTGGAGTTTAGAAGGATGAGGGGGGATCTTATGGAGACTTATAAGATAATGCGGGGGCTGGATAGGGTGGAGGCGGAGAGATTCTTTCCACTTAGTAAGGAAGATAAAACTAGAGGACACAGCCTCAAAATAAAGGGGGGTCGGTTTAAGACCGAGTTGAGGAGGAACTTCTTCTCCCAGAGGGTGGTGAATCTCTGGAATTCTCTGCCCACTGAAGTGGTGGAGGCTACTTCGCTGAATATGTTTAAAGCGGGGATGGATGGATTCCTGATCGGTAAGGGAATTAAGGGTTATGGGGATCAGGCGGGTAAGTGGTACTGATCCACGTCAGATCAGCCATGATCTTATTGAATGGCGGGGCAGGCTCGAGGGGCTAGATGGCCTACTCCTGCTCCTATTTCTTATGTTCTTATGTTCTTATGTTCTTATATTCCCATCCTATTCATGTATTTGTCAAGACGCCCCTTAAAAGTCACTACCGTATCCGCTTCCACTTCCTCCCCCGGCAACGGGTTCCAGGCACCCACTACTCTCTGTGTGAAAAATCTGCCTCGTACATCTCCTTTAAACCTTGCCCCTCGCACCTTAAACCTATGACCCCCTAGTAATTGACTCTTCCACCCTGGGAAAAAGCTTCTGACTATCCACTCTGTCCATGCCTCTCATAATCTTGTAGACTTCTATCAGGTCTCCCCTCAACCTCCGTCGTTCCAGTGAGAACAAACCAAGTTTCTCCAACCTCTCCTCATAGCGAATGCCCTCCATACCAGGCAACATCTTAGTAAATCTTTTCTGTACCCTCTCCAAAGCCTCCACATCCTTCTGGTAGTGTGGCGACCAGAATTGAACACCATATTTCAAGTGCGGCCTAACTAAGGTTCTATAAAGCTGCAACATGACTTGCCAATTTTTAAACTCAATGCCCCGGCCGATGAAGGCAAGCTTGCCGTATGCCTTCTTGACTACCTTCTCCACCTGCATTGCCACTTTCAGTGACCTGTGTACCTGTACACCCAGATCCCTTTGCCTATCAATACCCTTAAGGGTTCTGCCATTTACTGTATATTTCCTATCTGTATTAGACCTTCCAAAATGCATCACCTCACATTTGTCCGGATTAAACTCCATCGTCATCGTTTTCAGAGATAGAGCCAGAGATGTCAGAACAGTTGTCCATTTTTAGACGATACAGCAGGATATAGATCAGTTGGAGACTTGGGCGGAGAGGTGGCAGATGGAGTTTAATCCGAACAAATGTGAGGGAATGCATTTTGGAAGGTCTAATACAGATGGGAAATATACAGGAAATGGCAGAACCCTTCAGAGTATTGATAGGCAGAGGGATCTGGGTGTTCAGGTACACAGGTCACTGAAAGTGGCAATGCAGGTGGAGAAGGTAGTCAAGAAGGCATAGGGCATGCTTGCTTTCATCGGCCGGGGCATTGAGTTTAAAAATTGGCAAGTCATGTTGCAGCTTTATAGAACCTTAGTTAGGCCGCACTTGCAATATAGTGTTTAATTCTGGTCGCCACACTACCAGAAGGATGTGGAGGCTTTGGAGAGGGTACAGAAAAGATTTACCAGGATGTTGCCTGGTTTGGAGGGCATTAGCTATGAGGAGAGGTTGGAGAAACTTGGTTTGTTCTCACTGGAACGACGGAGGTTGAGGGGAGACCTGATAGAAGTCTACAAGATTATGAGGGGCATGGACAGAGTGGATAGTCTCCCAGGGTGGAAGAGTCAATTACTAGAGGGCATAGGTTTACGGTGCGAGGGGCAAGGTTTAAAGGAGATGTACGAGGCAAGTTTTTTTACACAGAGGGTACAGAAACGCACCCTTCCACTGCTATCCCCGGTCTTCTCTGACCGAGCCAGTTCTGTATCCATCTTGCCAGCTGACCTCTGACCCTGTGCGACTTCACCTTAAAGTGAAGTAAACTTTATTTCTTAATCACATGTAAGGCTTACATTAACACTGCAATGACGTTACAGTGAAATTCCCCTTCTGTACCAGTCTGCCATGAGGGACCTTGTCAAAGGCCTGACTGAAGTCCATGTAGACAACATCCACTGCCCTGCCCTCATCAAACATCTTCGTCACTTCCTCGAAAAACTCGATCAAGTCAGTGAGACATGACCTTCCCTTCACAAAACCATGTTGCCTCTCACTAATACGTCTACTTATTTCCTAGTGGGAGCAAATCCTATCTTGACGAACCCTCTCCAATAATTTCCCTAAATCCTCTCCAGTAACTTCCCTAAATCCTCTCCAATAATTTCCCTAAATCCTCTCCAGTAAGCTACCTAAATCCTCTCCAATAATTTCCCTAAATCCTCTCCAATACTTTCCCTAAATCCTCTCCAGTAACTTACTTAAATCCTCTCCAGTACATTCCCTAAATCCTCTCCAATAACTTCCTAAATCCTCTCCAATAACTTACCTAAATCCTCTCCAATAATTTCCCGAAATCCTCTCCAATAATTTCCCTAAATCCTCTCCAGTAATTTCCCTAAATCCTCTCCAATAACTTAGCTAAATCCTCTCCAGTACTTTCCCTAAATCCTCTCCAATAATTTCCCTAAATCCTCTCCAATAACTTACCTAAATCCTCTCCAGTAACTTACTTAAATCCTCTCCAATAACTTACCTAAATCCTCTCCAGTACTTCCCCTAAATCCTCTCCAATAACTTCCTAAATCCTCTCCAACAACTTACCTAAATCTTCTCCAATAACTTCCCTAAATCCTCTACAATAATTTCCCTAAATCCTCTCCAATAATTTCCCTAAATCCTCTCCAATAACTTACCTAAATCCTCTCCAAGAACTTAACTAAATCCTCTCCAGTAACTTACTTAAATCCTCTCCAGTACATTCCCTAAATCCTCTCCAATAATTTCCCTAAATCCTCTCCAAGAACTTACCTAAATCCTCTCCAGTAACTTACTTAAATCCTCTCCAATAACTTACCTAAATCCTCTCCAGTACTTCCCCTAAATCCTCTCCAATAACTTCCTAAATCCTCTCCAACAACTTACCTAAATCTTCTCCAATAACTTCCCTAAATCTTCTCCAATAACTTCCCTAAATCCTCTACAATAATTTCCCTAAATCCTCTCCAATAATTTCCCTAAATCCTCTCCAATAACTTACCTAAATCCTCTCCAGTAACTTACTTAAATCCTCTCCAATAACTTACCTAAATCCTCTCCAAGAACTTACCTAAATCCTCTCCAGTAACTTACTTAAATCCTCTCCAGTACATTCCCTAAATCCTCTCCAATAACTTCCTAAATCCTCTCCAATAACTTCCTAAATCCTCTCCAATAACTTACCTAAATCCTCTCCAATAATTTCCCGAAATCCTCTCCAATAATTTCCCTAAATCCTCTCCAGTAATTTCCCTAAATCCTCTCCAATAACTTCCTAAATCCTCTCCAATAACTTACCTAAATCCTCTCCAATAATTTCCCGAAATCCTCTCCAATAATTTCCCTAAATCCTCTCCAATAATTTCCCTAAATCCTCTCCAATAATTTCCCTAAATCCTCTCCAACAATTTGCCCAGATCTCTGACTCTCCCCAATTTGGACGGAATATCATTGGTCTGTAAAATTAACTGTGTTTTTCTCTCTCTCTCTCTCGCCAACTCTACAGTAAAAAAAAAATTAACCCCGCAGTGATCTGAGTACTCACCCTGGAAGAACATCAATGTCCCTGTCCCCAATTAATTAGCCACTCGATGTTGTCTGCCCTCGACTTGTTGAGAATTTCCAGCATTTCTTTTCTGTCTCGATTTCCCACATCCTCGCTATTTTGCTTCCCCTGCCGGGGTTAATCTATTTCCCCTCGCTCTCCAGGCTAGGACCCGCGGAGCTCTGCTGGGTATCCTGTATGAGGAACTCCATCGCAAGAGCCAGACCATGCTGGGTATCGCGAACAGCGATGCAGAGAAGGTCGAAGAGGGAGACCGAGGATTCTTTGAACACTTCAAGGTGGGTGTGCCAAAGCAGCTTTAACCTGGCTGGAAAAATCATCCCCTCCTCTCTCCCACTCATACCATGGGCCTTCTCTGTTGATAGATATAGAAAGAATTTGGCATGCTTGCCTTCATCGGACAGGCCATCGAGTATAAACATTGGTGAATTATATTACAGTTACAATTATTAACAACCTGTCCTGGTCCCCCCCATGCCGACACTATAGTTAAGAAAGCCCCACCAATGCCTCTACTTTCTCAGAAGACTAAGGAAATTTGGCATGTCAGCTACGACTCTCACCAACTTTTACAGATGCACCATAGAAAGCATACTTTCTGGTTGTATCACAGCTTGGTCCGGGGCTCCTGCTCTGCCCAAGACCGCAAGGAACTACATAAGATCGTGAATGTAGCCCAATCCATCACGCAAACCAGCCTCCCATCCATTGACTCTGTCTACGCTTCCCGTGTCCTCAGCAAAGCAGCCGGCGTAATTAAGGACCCCCCCACGCACCCCGGACATTCTCTCTTCCACCTTCTTCCGTCGGGAAAAAGATACAAAAGTCTGAGGTCACGTACCGACCGACTCAAGAACAGCTTCTTCCCTGCTGCTGTCAGACTTTTGAATGGACCGACCTCGCATTAAGTTGATCTTTCTCTACACCCTAGCTGTGACAGTAACACTACATTCCGCACCCTCTCCTTTCCTTCTCTATGAACGGTATGCTTTGTCTGTATAGCACGCAAGAAACAATAACAAGAACAAAGAACAAAGGAAATTACAGCACAGGGACAGGCCCTTCGGCCCTCCAAGCCTGCACCGACCATGCTGCCCGACTCAACTAAAACCCCCGACCCTTCCGGGGACCATATCCCTCTATTCCCATCCTATTCATGTATTTGTCAAGACGCCCCTTGAAACTCACTATCGTATCAGCCCCCACTACCTCCCCCGGCAGCGAGTTCCAGGCACCCACCATCCTCTGTGTAAAAAACTTGCCTCATACATCTCCTTTAAACCTTGCCCCTCGCACCTTAAACCTATACACCCGAGTAATTGACTCTTCCACCCTGGGAAAAGCTTCTGACTATCCACTCTGTCCATGCCTCTCATAATCTTGTAGACTTCTATCAGGTCTCCCCTCAACCTCCATCGCTCCAGTGAGAACAAACCAAGTTTCTCCAACCTCTCCTCATAGCTAATGCCCTCCATACCAGGCAACATCCTGGTAAATCTTTTCTGTACCCTCTCCAAAGCCTCCACATCCTTCTGGTAGTGGGCGACCCCAGAATTGAACACTATATTCCAAATGCGGCCTAACTAAGGTCCTATAAAGAACAAAGAACAATACAGCACAGGAACAGGTCCTTCGGCCCTCCAAGCCTGCACCGATCATGTGTTCCTAACTAGACCATCCGTTTGTATCCCTCTATTCCCAGTCTGCTCATGTGGCTATCTAGATAAGTCTTAAATGATCCCAGCGTGTCTGCCTCAACCACCTTGCTTGGCAGCGCATTCCAGGCCCCCACCACCCTCTGTGTAAAATACGTCCCCCGCGTATCTGTTTTGAACCTTGCCCCCCTCACCTTGAACTTGTGACCCCTTGTGTTTGTCATTTCTGACCTGGGAAAAAGCTTCCAACTGTTCACCCTATCTATGCCCTTCATAATTTTATAAACTTCAATTAAGTCGCCCCTCAACCTCCGTCTTTCCAGGGAGAACAACCCCAGTTTACCCAATCTCTCCTCATAACTAAGCCCCTCCATACCAGGCAACATCCTGGTAAACCTTTTCTGCACTCTCTCCAAAGCTGCAACATGACTTGCCAATTTTTAAACTCAATACCCCGGCCGATGAAGGCAAGCATGCCGTATGCCTTCTTGACTACCTTCTCCACCTGCATTGCCACTTTCAGTGATCTGTGTACCTGTACACCCAGATCCCTCTGCCTATCAATACTCTGAAGGGTTCTGCCATTTACTGTATATTTCCTATCTGTATTAGACCTTCCAAAATGCATTACCTCACATTTGTCCGGATTAAACTCCATCTGCCATCTCTCCGCCCAAGTCTCCAACTGATCTATATCCTGCTGTATCCTCTGATGGTCCTCATCGCTATCCGCAAATCCACCAACCAAGATGTACCTTTGTGTCGTCCGTAAACTTACTAATCAAACCAGTTACAGTTTCCTCCAAATCATTTATATATATTAGAAACAGCAAATGTCCCAGCACTGATCCCTGAGGAACACCACTTGTCACAGCCCTCCATTCAGAAACACACCCTTCCACTGCTACCCTCTGTCTTCTTTGACCGAGTCAGTTCTGTATCCACCTTGCCAGCTCACCTCTGATCCCATGCGACTTCACCTTCTGCACCAGTCTGCCCTGAGGGACCTTGTCAAAGGCCTTACTGAAGTCCATGTGGACAACATCCACTGCCCTACCCTCATCAATCATCTTCGTCACTTCTTCGAAAAACTCGATCAAGTTCGTGAGACACGACCTCCCCTTCACAAAACCATGTTGCCTCTCGCTAATACGTCCACTTATTTCCAAGTGGGAATAAATCCTGTCTCGAAGAATCCTCTCCAACAATTTCCCTACCACTGATGTAAGGCTCACCGGCCTGTAATTAGCTGGATTATTCTTGCTAGCCTTCTTAAACAAGGCTATTCCCCAATCCTCTGGGACCTCCCCTGTAAGAAGTCTAACAACACCAGGTTAAAGTCCAACAGGCTTATTTGGTAGCAAAAGCCACTGGTAACAAAAGCATCTCCACATCATGACCTCCCCTGTAACCAGTGAGGATAAAAAGGTTTCTCTCAAGGCCCCAGCACTTTCCTCCCTTGCCTCTCTCAGTATTCTGGGGTATATCCCATCAGGCCCTGTGAATTTGTCTACCTTAATGTTTCTCAAGAACCCCAATACCTCCTCCTTTTTGATCTCAACATGACTCAAACTATCTACTTTTCATTGTATGTTAATACATGTGACAATAATAAATCAAATCAAATCAAAAAGTTGTATAAAACATTGGTTAGGCCGCATTTGGAATACTGTGTCCCAATTCTGGTCACCACACTACCAGAAGGACGTGGAGGCTTTGGAGAGGGTACAGAAAAGGTTTACCAGGATGTTGCCTGGTATGGAGGGCATTAGCTATGAGGAGAGGTTGAATAAACTGGGATTGTTCTCCCTGGAAAGACAGAGGCTGAGGGGCGACCTGTAGAACCATAGAAAATTACAGCTCAGAAACAGGCCTTTTGGCCCTTCTTGTCTGTGCCGAACCATTTTATGCCGAGTCCCACTGACCCGCACTTGGACCATATCCCTCCACACCCCTCTCATCCATCAACCCATCCAAGTTTTTCTTAAATGTTAAAAGTGACCCCGCATTTACCACTTTATCCGGCAGCTCATTCCACACTCCCACCACTCTCTGCGTGAAGAAGCCCCCCCTAATATTCCCTTTAAACTTTTCTCCTTTCACCCTTAACCCATGCCCTCTGGTTTCTTTCTCCCCGAGCCTCAGCGGAAAAAGCCTGCTCGCATTCACTCTATCAATACCCATCAAAATCTTATACACCTCTATCAAATCTCCCCTCAATCTTCTACGCTCCAGGGAATAAAGTCCCAACCTATTCAATCTCTCTCTGTGTAACTCAGCTTCTCAAGTCCCGGCAACATCCTTGTGAACCTTCTCTGCACTCTTTCAATCTTATTTACATCCTTCCTGTAACTAGGTGACCAAAGTTTATAAAATTATGAGGGGCGTGGATAGGGTGGACAGTTGGAAGCTTTTTCCCAGGGCAGAAATGACAATTACAAGGCGGCACAAGTTCAAGGTAAGGGGGGAAAGGTTGAGTGGAGATGTGCGGGGTACGTTTTTTTACATAGAGGGTGGTGGGGGCTTGGAATGTACTGCCAAGTGAGGTGGTTGAGGCAGACACATTAGCCACATTTAAGACTTATCTGGATAGACACATGAACAGACGGGGAATAGAGGGATATAATTTGATTTGATTTATTATTATATGGATCAGCATACAGTGAAAAGTATTGTTTCTTTCCTCACAGCGCCAGGGACCCGGGTTCGATTCCCGGCTCAGGTGACTGTCTGTTTGGGGTCTGCATTTTTTCCCCTGTGTCTGTGTGGGTTTCCTCCGGGTGCTCCGGTTTCCTCCCACAGTCCAAAGATGTGCGGGTTAGGTGGATTGGCCATGCTAAATTGTCCCTTAGTGTCCAAAGATGTGCGGGTTAGGTGGATTGGCCATGCTAAATTCTCCCTTAGTGTCCAAAGATGTGCAGGTTAGGTGGATTGGCCATGCTAGATTGTCCCTGAGTGTCCAAAGATGTGCGGGTTAGGTGGATTGGCCATGCTAAATTGTCCCTTAGCGTCCAAAGGTTTGCGGGTTAGGTGGATTGGCCATGCTAAATTGTCCCTTAGTACCCAAAGATGTGCGGGTTAGGTGGATTGGCCATGCTAAATTGTCCCTTAGTGTCCAAAGATGTGCAGGTTAGGTGGATTGGCCATGCTAAATTGTCCTTTAGTGCCCAAAGATGTGCGGGTTAGGTGGATTGGCCATGCTAAATTGTCCCTTAGTGTCCAAAGATTTGCGGGTTAGGTGGATTGGCCATGCTAAATTGCCCCTTAGTGCCCAAAGATGTGCAGGTTAGGTGGATTGGCCATGCTAAATTGTCCTTTAGTGCCCAAAGATGTGCGGGTTAGGTGGATTGGCCATGCTAAATTGTCCCTTAGTGTCCAAAGATGTGCGGGTTAGGTGGATTGGCCATGCTAAATTGTCCCTTAGTGTCCAAAGATGTACAGGTTAGGTGGATTGGCCATGCTAAATTGTCCCTTAGTGTCCAAAGATGTACAGGTTAGGTGGATTGGCCATGCCAAATTGTCCCTTAGTGTCCAAAGATGTGCGGGTTAGGTGGATTGGCCATGCTAAATTGTCCCTTAGTGTCCAAAGATGTGCAGGTTAGGTGGATTGGACATGCTAAATTGTCCTTTAGTGTCCAAAGATTTGCGGGTTAGGTGGATTGGCCATGCTAAATTGCCCCTTAGTGTCCAAAGGTGTGCAGGTTGGGTGGATTGGCCGTGCTAAATTGTCCCTTAGTGTCCAAAGGTGTGCAGGTTAGGTGAATTGGCCATGCTAAATTGCCCCTTAGTGTCCAAAGATGTGCAGGTTAGGTGGATTGGCCAAGCTATAAATTGTCCCTTAGTGTCCAAAGATGTGCGGGTTAGGTGGATTGGCCATGCTAAATTGTCCCTTAGTGTCCAAAGATGTGTAGGTTGGGTGGATTGGCCATGCTAAATTGTCCCTTAGTGTCCAAAGATCTGCAGGTTAGGTGGATAGGCCATGCTAAATTGCCCCTTAGTGTCCAAAGATGTGCAGGTTAGGTGGATTGGCCATGCTAAATTGCCTCTTAGTGTCCAAAGATGTGTAGGTTAGCTGGATTGGCCATGCTAAATTGTCCCTTAGTGTCCAAAGATGTGCAGGTTAGGTGGATTGGCCATGCTAAATTGTCCCTTAGTGTCCAAAGATGTGTAGGTTAGCTGGATTGGCCATGCTAAATTGTCCCTTAGTGTCCAAAGATGTGCAGGTTAGGTGGATTGGCCATGCTAAATTGCCCCTTAGTGTCCAAAGATGTGCAGGTTAGGTGGATTGGCCATGCTAAATTGCCCCTTAGTGTCCAAAGATGTGCAGGTTAGGTGGATTGGCCATGCTAAATTGTCCCTTAGTGTCCAAAGATGTGCAGGTTAGGTGGATTGGCCATGCTAAATTGTCCCTTAGTGTCCAAAGATGTGTAGGTTAGCTGGATTGGCCATGCTAAATTGTCCCTTAGTGTCCAAAGATGTGCAGGTTAGGTGGATTGGCCATGCTAAATTGTCCCTTAGTGTCCAAAGATGTGTAGGTTAGCTGGATTGGCCATGCTAAATTGTCCCTTAGTGTCCAAAGATGTGCAGGTTAGGTGGATTGGCCATGCTAAATTGTCCCTTAGTGTCCAAAGATGTGCAGGTTAGGTGGATTGGCCATGCTAAATTGTCCCTTAGTGTCCAAAGATGTGCAGGTTAGGTGGATTGGCCATGCTAAATTACCCCTTAGTGTCCAAAGATGTGCAGGTTAGGTGGATTGGCCATGCTAAATTGCCCCTTAGTGTCCAAAGATGTGCAGGTTAGGTGGATTGGCCATGCTAAATTGTCCTTTAGTGCCCAAAGATGTGCGGGTTAGGTGGATTGGCCATGCTAAATTGTCCCTTAGTGTCCAAAGATTTGCGGGTTAGGTGGATTGGCCATGCTAAATTGCCCCTTAGTGCCCAAAGATGTGCAGGTTAGGTGGATTGGCCATGCTAAATTGTCCTTTAGTGCCCAAAGATGTGCGGGTTAGGTGGATTGGCCATGCTAAATTGTCCCTTAGTGTCCAAAGATGTGCGGGTTAGGTGGATTGGCCATGCTAAATTGTCCCTTAGTGTCCAAAGATGTACAGGTTAGGTGGATTGGCCATGCTAAATTGTCCCTTAGTGTCCAAAGATGTACAGGTTAGGTGGATTGGCCATGCCAAATTGTCCCTTAGTGTCCAAAGATGTGCAGGTTAGGTGGATTGGCCATGCTAAATTGTCCCTTAGTGTCCAAAGATGTGTAGGTTAGGTGGATTGGCCATGCCAAATTGTCCCTTAGTGTCCAAAGATTTGCGGGTTAGGTGGATTGGCCATGCTAAATTGTCCCTTAGTGTTCAAAGATGTGCAGGTTGGGTGGATTGGCCATGCTAAATTGTCCCTTAGTGTCCAAAGATGTGCAGGTTAGGTGGATTGGCCATGCTAAATTGTCCCTTAGTGTCCAAAGATGTGCAGGTTAGGTGGATTGGCCATGCTAAATTGTCCCTTAGTGTCCAAAGATGTGCAGGTTGGGTGGATTGGCCATGCTAAATTGTCCCTTAGTGTCCAAAGATGTGCAGGTTGGGTGGATTGGCCATGCTAAATTGTCCCTTAGTGTCCAAAGATGTGCAGGTTAGGTGGATTGGCCATGCTAAATTGTCCCTTAGTGTCCAAAGATGTGCAGGTTAGGTGGATTGGCCATGCTAAATTGTCCCTTAGTGTCCAAAGATGTGTAGGTTAGCTGGATTGGCCATGCTAAATTGTCCCTTAGTGTCCAAAGATGTGCAGGTTAGGTGGATTGGCCATGCTAAATTGTCCCTTAGTGTCCAAAGATGTGTAGGTTAGCTGGATTGGCCATGCTAAATTGTCCCTTAGTGTCCAAAGATGTGCAGGTTAGGTGGATTGGCCATGCTAAATTGTCCCTTAGTGTCCAAAGATGTGCAGGTTAGGTGGATTGGCCATGCTAAATTGTCCCTTAGTGTCCAAAGATGTGCAGGTTAGGTGGATTGGCCATGCTAAATTACCCCTTAGTGTCCAAAGATGTGCAGGTTAGGTGGATTGGCCATGCTAAATTGCCCCTTAGTGTCCAAAGATGTGCAGGTTAGGTGGATTGGCCATGCTAAATTGTCCTTTAGTGCCCAAAGATGTGCGGGTTAGGTGGATTGGCCATGCTAAATTGTCCCTTAGTGTCCAAAGATTTGCGGGTTAGGTGGATTGGCCATGCTAAATTGCCCCTTAGTGCCCAAAGATGTGCAGGTTAGGTGGATTGGCCATGCTAAATTGTCCTTTAGTGCCCAAAGATGTGCGGGTTAGGTGGATTGGCCATGCTAAATTGTCCCTTAGTGTCCAAAGATGTGCGGGTTAGGTGGATTGGCCATGCTAAATTGTCCCTTAGTGTCCAAAGATGTACAGGTTAGGTGGATTGGCCATGCTAAATTGTCCCTTAGTGTCCAAAGATGTACAGGTTAGGTGGATTGGCCATGCCAAATTGTCCCTTAGTGTCCAAAGATGTGCAGGTTAGGTGGATTGGCCATGCTAAATTGTCCCTTAGTGTCCAAAGATGTGTAGGTTAGGTGGATTGGCCATGCCAAATTGTCCCTTAGTGTCCAAAGATTTGCGGGTTAGGTGGATTGGCCATGCTAAATTGTCCCTTAGTGTTCAAAGATGTGCAGGTTGGGTGGATTGGCCATGCTAAATTGTCCCTTAGTGTCCAAAGATGTGCAGGTTAGGTGGATTGGCCATGCTAAATTGTCCCTTAGTGTCCAAAGATGTGCAGGTTAGGTGGATTGGCCATGCTAAATTGTCCCTTAGTGTCCAAAGATGTGCAGGTTGGGTGGATTGGCCATGCTAAATTGTCCCTTAGTGTCCAAAGATGTGCAGGTTGGGTGGATTGGCCATGCTAAATTGTCCCTTAGTGTCCAAAGATGTGCGGGTTGGGTGGATTGGCCATGCTAAATTGTCCCTTCACCAGATTCCTCAGGTGGGGGATGCACGTCTGAGTGTGGGCGGAGGCTCGGAGAATCGAGGGTCGCGCACCGTGTTTGGGTGTGCCCATTAGCGCCCTCCCAGGGCCTGCTGGACAGCACCAGTCCTCTAATGCGGCACCTGTCTCTTTCCCTGTCCGACAGCGAGCGATCCGAGGGCGCAGCCAATCCTTCGACACAGTGGGGATGGCGGGCAGACGGAATGTCCCGGCTGGGAGTGTACGGACCCAACACCCAATGGACGGACAGACCGCAGGAGGAGACGTAACGAAGCGTTGCTCGCACGAGCCAATGTCCCAGCTTTGTGGGGTTATTGTCCCGGGGCCGGGGGTGGGGGGGGGGGGGGGGAGGTTCACACCAGGCTACCTATTTCACTGTCAAAGGGAGGGAGGGAGGGGCGGGTGAACAGTCACACTCACCTCCTCCCCACACACACATATAGGGCAGCCCGTATCCCGATCGGAAGGAGGGGGGGAATTAACCCTCTCACCCGTCTCCTCCCAGTTACACACATACCAGGCAGCCCGTATCCCGATCGGAGCGAGGGAGGGGGGGGAATTAACCCTCTCACCCGTCTCCTCCCAGTTACACACATACCAGGCCGCTCGTATCCCGATCGGAGCGAGGGAGGGGGGG
>NW_027590806.1:80000-107500 GCF_964213995.1 Mustelus asterias
TGTCTCTCTCTCGTTCTCTCTGTTTCTCTCTCACTGTCTCTCTCTCTCTCTGTCTCTCTTTCTCTCGCTGTCTCTCTCTGCCTCTCTCTTTCTCGCTGACTCTCTCTCTCTCTCTGTATCATTCTCTCTCTGTCTCTCCCTGACTCTCTCTCTGTCTCTCTCTCCCTCTGTCTCCCTCTGCCTCTCTCTGTCTCCCTCTGTCTGTCTCTCTGTCTCTCTCTGCCTCTCTTTCTCTCTGTCTTTCTCTCTCTCTGTCACTCTGCATGTCTCTCTCTCTCACTTTCTCTCTCTCGCTGTCTCTCTCTCTCTCTGTCTCTCTCTCTCTCTGTCTCTCTCTCTGTCTCTCTCTCTGTCACTTTCTCTCTCTGTCTCTCTTTCTCTCGCTGTCTCTCTCTGCCTCTCTCTCTCTCTACAGTTTGCGTATTGTCGCAACAGGTCCACAGCAGACGCCATTTCCCTGGCCCTGCACTCAACCCGGGAACATCTAGATAACAAGGACACCTATGTCAGACTCCTCTTTATTGACTACAGCACAGCCTTCAACACCATTATTCCCACGAAACCCATCTCCAAACTCCGTAGCCTGGGCCTCGGCTCCTCCCTCTGCGACTGGATCCTGAACTTCCTAACCCACAGACCACAATCAGTAAGGATCGGCAACAGCACCTCCTCCACGATCATCCTCAACACCGGTGCCCCACAAGAACAAAGAACAATACAGCACAGGAACAGGCCCTTCGGCCCTCCAAGCCCGTGCTGCTCCCTGGTCCAAACTAGACCATTCTTTTGTATCCCTCCATTCCCATTCCGTTCATGTGGCTATCTAGATAAGTCTTAAACGTTCCCAGTGTGTCCGCCTCCACCACCTTGCCCGGCAGCGCATTCCAGGCCCCCACCACCCTCTGTGTAAAATACGTCCTTCTGATATCTGTGTTAAACCTCCCCCACCCCCTCACCTTGAACCTATGACCCCTCTTGAACGTCACCACCGACCTGGGAAAAAGCTTCCCACCATTCACCCTATCTATGCCTTTCATAATTTTATACACCTCTATTAGGTCTCCCCTCATCCTCCGTCTTTCCAGGGAGAACAACCCCAGTTTACCCAATCTCTCCTCATAACTAAGCCCTTCCATACCAGGCAACATCCTGGTAAATCTCCTCTGCGCTCTCTCTGAAGCCTCCACGTCCTTCTGGTAGTGTGGCGACCAGAACTGGACGCAGTACTCCAAATGCGGCCGAACCAACGTTCTACACAACTGCAACATCAGACCCCAACTTTTATACTCAATGCCCTGTCCTATAAAGGCAAGCATGCCATATGCCTTCTTCACGACCTTCTCCACCTGTGACGTCACCTTCAAGGATCTGTGGACTTGCACACCCAGGTCCCTCTGCGTATCTACACCCTTTATGGTTCTGCCATTTATCGTGTAGCTCCCCCCTACGTTAGTTCTACCAAAATGCGTCACTTCGCATTTATCAGGATTGAACTCCATCTGCCATTTCTTTGCCCAAATTTCCAGCCTATCTCTATCCTTCTGTAGCCTCTGGCAATGTTCCTCACTCTCTGCAAGTCCAGCCATTTTTGTGTCGTCCGCAAACTTACTGATCACCCCAGTTACACCTTCTTCCAGATCGTTTATATATATCACAAACAGATTTACAAGGCTGTGTTCTCAGCCCCCGACTGTACTCCTTATACACCTCTGACTGTGCGGCCAAATTCCCCTCCAATTCGATTTTCAAGTTTGCTGACGACACCACCGTAGTGGGTCGGATCTCAAACAATGACGAGACAGAGTACAGGAATGAGATAGAGAATCTGGTGAACTGGTGCGGCAACAATAATCTCTCCCTCAATGTCAACAACACAAAGGAGATAGTCATCGACTTCAGGAAGCGTAAAGGAGAACATGCTCCTGTCTACATCAACGGGGACAAAGCAGAAATGGTCGAGAGCTTCAGGTTTTTAGGTGTCCAGATCACCAACAACGTGTCCTGGTCCCCCCCACGCCGACACTATGGTTAAGAAAGCCCCACCAACGCCTCTACTTTCTCAGAAGACTAAGGAAATTTGCCATGTCCGCTACGACTCTCACCAACTTTTACAGATGCACCATAGAAAGCATCCTTTCTGGTTGTATCACAGCTTGGTCTGGGGCTCCTGCTCTGCCCAAGACCGCAAGGAACTACAAAAGGTCGTGAATGTAGCCCAATCCATCACGCAAACCAGCCTCCCATCCATTGACTCTGTCTACACTTCCCGCTGCCTCGGGGAAAAGCAGCCAGCATAATTAAGGACCCCCCCCCACTCGCCCCGGACATTCTCTCTTCCACCTTCTTCCGTCGGGGAAAAGATACAAAAGTCTGAGATCACGTACCGACCGACTCAAGAACAGCTTCTTCCCTGCTGCTGTCAGACTTTTGAATGGACCGACCTCACATTAAGTTGATCTTTCTCTACACCCTAGCTGTGACTGTAACACTGCATTCTGCACCCTCTCCTTTCCTTCTCTATGAACGGTATGCATTGTCTGTATCGCGCGCAAGAAACAATACTTTTCACTGTATCCCAATACATGTGACAATAATAAATCAAATCAGATCTTTTTCTCTCTGACTCTCTTTTTCTGTATCACTCTCTCTCTCTCTGTCTCTCCCTGTCTCTCTCTCTCTCTGTCTCTCTCTCTCTCTCTCTGTCTCTCTCCCTTTCTCTGCCTCTCTTTTCTCTGTCTCTCTCTCCCTCTCTCTGTCTCTCTCTCTCTCTCTGTCTCTCTCTCTCTCTGTCTCTCTCTCTCTGTCTCTCTCTCTCTCTCTCTCTCTGTCTCTGTCACTCTGTCTCACTCACTCTGTCTCTCTCACTCTCTCTGTCGCTGACGCTGTCTCTCTCTATCTCTCTGTCTCTTTCTGTCTCTGTCACTCTATCTCTCTCACTCTTTCTGTCTCTCTGCCTCTCTCTCTCTCTCTCTATCTCTGTCACTCTGTCTCACTCTGTCTCTCTCACTCCCTCTCTCTCTCACTCTGTCTCTCTCTGTCTATCTCTGCCTCTCTGTCTCTGTCTCTCTCTCTCTGTCTCTGTCACTCTGTCTCACTCTCTCTGTCTCTCTCACTCCCTCTCTCTCTCACACTGTCTCTCTCTATCTCTCTCACTCTCTGTGTCTCTTTCTGTTTCTGTCACCCAATCTCTCTCTCTCTCTCTGTCTCTCTCTCTCTGTCTCTGTCACTCTGTCTCACTCTCTCTGTCTCTCTCACTCTCTCTGTCTCTGACGCTGTCTCTCTCTATCTCTCTGTCTCTTTCTGTCTCTGTCACTCTATCTCTCTCACTCTTTCTGTCTCTCTGCCTCTCTCTCTCTCTCTCTCTCTCTGTCTCTGTCACTCTGTCTCACTCTCTCTGTCTCTCTCACTCCCTCTCTCTCTCACTCTGTCTCTCTCTGTCTATCTCTGCCTCTCTGTCTCTCTCTCTCTCTCTCTGTCTCTGTCACTCTGTCTCACTCTCTCTGTCTCTCTCACTCCCTCTCTCTCTCACTCTGTCTCTCTCTGTCTATCTCTGCCTCTCTGTCTCTCTCTCTGTCTCTCTCTCTCTGTCTCTGTCACTCTGTCTCACTCTCTCTGTCTCTCTCACTCCCTCTCTCTCTCACGCTGTCTCTCTCTATCTCTCTCACTCTCTGTGTCTCTTTCTGTTTCTGTCACCCAATCTCTCTCACTCTTTCTGTCTCTCTGCCTCTCTCTCTCTCTCTGTCTCCGTCTCTCCCTCTCCACCTTTCTCCCTTTCTCTCCTAGTATTTCTCTGACAGGACTGAAGTGGCTTCCTTCTCTCTGAATCCTGTGTGACGTCTCTGTAAGAAACTCTCACCCAACATCTCAGAGACGCGAACTGGATCTGAATAAATATTGAATAATGTGACCAGAGTTTGTATTTTTAATATCTGGGATTCTGAATGTGTCTTGGAGAGATACCTCCATCGTTCCATCCTGAAATTGGATGTGGGTGTCACCGGCTAGGTCCCGCACTTATTCCCCATCCCGAGTTGCCACTTGGGAAGGTTGACCTCACCTCTTGAGCCACTGCAGTCCATGTTAGGGCAGACATCTCCAGGATTCCAGGACCCAGGATTCCAGGATAGCCACCGCGAAGGGACGGCGGATATGTTTCCAAGTTGGGATGGTGAGTGGTTTGGAGGGGGGAACTTGCAGGCGGTGGGCGTTCCCCATGTGTCTGCTTCCCCCGCCCTCCCCCTTGTCCGACATAAGAACATAAGAAATAGGAGCAGGAGTAGGCCATCTGGCCCCTCGAGCCTGCCCCGCCATTCAACAAGATCATGGCTGATCTGAAGCGGATCAGTTCCACTTACCCGCCTGATCCCTATAACCCCTAATTCCCTTACCGATCAGGAATCCATCTCGCCGTGATTTAAACATATTCAACGAGGTAGCCACCACCACTTCAGTGGGCAGAGAATTCCAGAGATTCACTACCCTCTGAGAGAAGAAGTTCCCCCTCAACTCTGTTCTGAACCGGCTCCCCCCCTTATTTTGAGGCTGTGCCCTCTCGTTCTGGTTTCCCTTCTAAGTGGAAAGAATCTCTCCACCTCTACCCTATCCAGCCCCTTCATTATCTTATATGTCTCTGTAAGATCACCCCTCATCCTTCTAAGCTCCAACGAGTACAGACCCAATCTGTTTAATCTCTCCTCATAAGCTACACCCCTCATCTCCGGTATCAGCCTGGTGAACCTTCTCTGCACTCCCTCCAAGGCCAATATATCCTTTCGCAAATAAGGGGACCAAAACTGCACACAGTACTCCAGTTGGGGCCTCACCAGTGCCTTGTACAGTTGCAGCAAGACCTCCCTGCTTTTATATTCTATCCCCCTCGCGATAAAGGCCAATATTCCATTCGCCTTCTTGATCACCTGCTGCACCTGCAGACTGAGTTGTTGCGATTCGTGCACAAGGACCCCCAGGTCCCTCTGCACAGTCGCACGATGTAATTGTTCTCCATTTAAATAATATTCCAATTTACTATTACTTCTTCCAAAGTGGATAACCTCACATTTGCTGACGTTAGGGCACACGGAGTTGGGGGTAGTGTGTTAAAGTGGATTGGGGACTGGCTATCCGACAGGAAGCAAAGAGTCGGAATAAATGGGTGTTTTACCGGTTGGAGGAAGGTAACTAGTGGCGTGCCGCAGGGATCGGTACTCGGGCCGCAACTATTTACCATTGAAATAGATGATCTGGAGGAGGGGACGGAGTGTAGGGTAACGAAGTTTGCAGACGACACAAAGATAAGTGGAAAAGTGAATCGTGTGGAGGACGGAGAAGATCTGCAGAGAGATTTGGACAGGCTGAGTGAGTGGGCGAGGATCTGGCAGATGGAGTATAACGTTGAGAAATGTGAGGTTATACACTTTGGAGGAAATAATAACAAATGGGATTAATATCTCAATGGAAACAAATTAAAACATGCTACCGTGCAAAGGGACCTGGGGGTCCTTGTGCATGAGACGCAAAAGCCCAGTCTGCAGGTACAACAGGTGATCAAGAAGGCAAATGGGATGTTGGCCTATATTGCGAGGGGGATAGAATATAAAAGCAGGGATGTCTTGATGCACCTGTACAGGGCATTGGTGAGGCCGCAGCTGGAATACTGTGTGCAGTATTGGTCCCCTTATATGAGGAAGGATATATTGGCATTGGAGGGAGTGCAGAGAAGGTTCACCAGGTTGATACCGGAGATGAGGGGTTTGGATTATGAGGAGAGGCTGAGGAGATTGGGTTTGTACTCGTTGGAGTTTAGAAGGATGAGGGGGGATCTTATGGAGACTTATAAGATAATGCGGGGGCTGGATAGGGTGGAGGCGGAGAGATTCTTTCCACTTAGTAAGGAAGTTAAAACTAGAGGACACAGCCTCAAAATAAAGGGGGTCGGTTTAAGACAGAGTTGAGGAGGAACTTCTTCTCCCAGAGGGTGGTGAATCTCTGGAATTCTCTGCCCACTGAGGTGGTGGAGGCTACCTCGCTGAATATGTTTAAAGCGCGGATGGATGGATTCCTGATCGGTAAGGGAATTAAGGGTTATGGGGATCAGGCGGGTAAGTGGTACTGATCCACGTCAGATCAGCCATGATCTTATTGAATGGCGGGGCAGGCTCGAGGGGCTAGATGGCCTACTCCTGCTCCTATTTCTTATGTTCTTATCTGCCAGATCCTCGCCCACTCGCTCAGCCTATCCAAATCTCTCTGCAGACTTTCCGCGTCCTCCACGCAATTCGCTTTCCCACTCACCTTCGTGTCATCAGCAAACTTGAATACCCTACACTCAGTCCCCTCCTCCAGATCATCTATGTAAATGATGAACAATGGTCCTCCTAGATGGTCGAGATGGAGGGTTTGGAAGCTGCTGTCGAGGGAGCTTCAGCGAGCCGCAGCGATGCATCTTGTACAGTTCTTTGTTCTAAATCTACTTTCCTTAACTCTGAGTACATACCGTCCCCAAAACAACATCCCATAGCTTTCAAAGAAATATCCAGCCAATATATCACCACACAGGGCTTGGAGCTTGGGGCAATGTATTCTTGGGAATTATTGTTAAGTTATTGGGGTCTAACACAAGTTTCTAGGCTACGATCTCTGTCGCGGACCTGCTCGCTTAACTATGCTTCACAAAGTCTCTATTTCACTCTGCAACTGGTCAAATCTACATCTCAAGACTTCCATGTAGCTCCAACTCTTCACTTTTCGGTCCGTTTCCAACTTCCTAACACTGGCAGGTGGAGAGTATCCCATCATGCTCCTGACTTGTGTCCTTGTAGATGGTGGACAGGGGGACTTGGGAGGTGAGTGACTCTCCGCAGGATTCCCAGCCTCTAACCTGCTCTGGGGAGCCACAGTATTTGTATGGCTGGGTCCCAGTTGAGTTTCTGGTCAATGGTATCCCCCAGGATGTCGATCGTGGGGGAGGGGGATTCAGCGATGGTAACGCCATTGAATGTCAAGGTGGGGTAGGGGAGATGGTTAGGTTCTCTCTGACTAGCTGGGTTCCAGTTCAGTTTCTGGTCAATCGTAGCCCTCCAGGATGTTAGAGTCATAGAGATTTACAGCATGGAAACAGGCCCTTCGGCCCAGCTTGTCCATGCCACCCCTTTTTTTTAAAACCCCTAAGCTAGTCCCAAATGCCCGCATTTGGCCCATATCCCCCTATACCCATCGTACCCATGTAACTGTCTAAACGCTTTTTAAAAGACAAAATTGTACCCGCCTCTACTACTGCCTCTGGCAGCTCATGCAAAGTGTCTGTGTGGAGTTTGCACATTCTCCCCTTGTCCTTCAGATACTCTGGTTTCCTCCAACAATTCGAAGATGTGTATATTAGGTGGATTGGCCATGCTAAATTGCCCCTTAGTGTCCAAAGATGTGTTGGTTAGGTGGATTGACCATGCTAACTTGCCCCTTAGTGTCCAAAGATGTGTAGGTTAGGTGAATTGACCATGCTAACTTGCCCCTTAGTGTCCAAAGATGTTTTGGTTAGGGTGGATTGGCCATGCTAAATTGCCCCTTAGTGTCCAAAGATGTGGAGGTTAGGTGGATTGACCATGCTAAATTGCCCCTTAGTGTCCAAAGATGTGCGGGTTAGGTGGATTGGCCATGCTAAATTGCCCCTTAGTGTCCAAAGATGTGCAGGTTAGGTGGATTGGCCATGCTAACTTGCCCCTTAGTGTCCAAAGATGTGTAGGTTAGGTGGATTGGCCATGCTAAATTGCCCCTTAGTGTCCAAAGATGTGCAGGTTAGGTGGATTGGCCATGCTAAATTGCCCCTTAGTGTCCAAAGATGTGTAGGTTAGGTGGATTGGCCATGCTAACTTGCCCCTTAGTGTCCAAAGATGTGCAGGTTAGGTGGATTGGCCATGCTAAATTGCCCCTTAGTGTCCAAAGATGTGTATGTTAGAGGGATTAGCAGGGTGAATACTTGGGTTACAGAGATAGGGGCTGGGTGGGATTGTGGTCGGTGCAGACTCTGTGGGCCAAATGGTCTCCTTCTGCACTCACCACCCTTTGTGTGAAAATATTGCCCCTCTGGATCCTTTTGTATCTCTCCCTTCTCATCTTAAACCTATGCCCTCTACTTTGAGACTCCCCTACCTATAAGCCACATGAACGGAGTGGGAATGGAGGGATACAAAAGAATGTCTAGTTTGGACCAGGGAGCAGCACGGGCTTGGAGGGCCGAAGGGCCTGTTCCTGTGCTGTTTTGTTCTTGGGAAAAGATGTTGACTGTCTAGCTAATCGAAGCCCCTCATTATTTTATAGACCTCTATAAGATCACCCCTCAGCCTCCTACGCTCCAGAGAAAAAAGTCCCAGTCTATCCAGCCTCTCCTAATAACTCAAGCCATCAAGTCCCGGTAGCATCCTAGTAAATCTTTTCTGCACTCTTTCTAGTTTAATAATATCCTTTCTATAATAGGGTGAGCAGAACTGTACACAGTATTCCAAGTGTGGCCTTACCAATGTCTTGTACAACTTCAACAAGACGTCCCAACTCCTGTATTCAATGTTCTGACCGATGAAACCAAGCATGCCGAATGCCTTCTTCACCACTCTGTCCACCTGTGACTCCACTTTCAAGGAGCTATGAACATGTACCCCGAGATCTCTTTGTTCTGTAACTCTCCCCCAACGCCCGACCACTAACTGAGTAAGTCCTGCCCAGGTTCGATCGACCAAAATGCATCACCTCGCATTTGTCTAAATTAAACTCCATCTGCCATTCGTCAGCCCACTGGCCCAATTGATCAAGAAATAAAAATGTGGGGGAGGGGATTCAGCAATTGTAATGCCATTGAATATCAAGGGGGCAGGGGGGGGCGGTGGCGGGGAGGGGGGAGATGGTTAGATTCTCTCTAACTGGCTGGGTCCCAGTTCAGTTTCTATTCAATAGTAACCCCTGGGATGTTGATAGTCGGGAAGAGGGTTCAGCAATGTAATTCCATTGAATATCAAGGCAGGGAGGCTTTGATAATGGGGGAGGGGATTCATAGAATCCCTACAGTGCAGAAGGAGGCCATTTGGCCCATCAGGTCTGCACCAACCACAATCCCACCCAGGCCCTGTAACCCCAAGTATTTACCCTGCTAATCCCCCTGACATACACATCTTGGGTACTAAGGGGCAATTTAGCACGGCCAATCCACCTAACCTACACATCTTTGGACACTAAGGGGCAATTCAGCCTGTTCAAACCCCCTAACCTACACATCTTGGAACACTAAGGGACAATTTATCATGGCCAATCCACCTAACATACACATCTTGGGCGGCACAGTAGCACAGTGGTTAGCACTGCTGCTTCACAGCTCCAGGGACCTGGGTTCGATTCCCGGCTCGGGTCACTGCCTGTGTGGAGTTTGCACATTCTCCTCATGTCTGCGTGGGTTTCCTCCGGGTGCTCCAGTTTCTTCCCACAGTCCAAAGATGTGCGGGTTAGGTTGATTGGCCAGGTTAGAAATTGCCCCTTAAGAGTCCTGAGATGTGTAGGTTAGAGGGATTAGCGGGTAAAATGTGTGGGGGTAGGGCCTGGGTGGGATTGTGGTTGGTGCAGACTCGATGGGCCGAATGGCCTCCTTCTGCACTGTAGGGTTTCTATGATTTCTAACATACACATCTTGGGTACGAAGGGGAAATTTAGCATGGCCTAACCCCCTAACCTGCACATCTTTGGACACTATGGGGCAATTTAGCATGGCCTAACCCCCTAACCTGCACATCTTTGGACACTATGGGGCAATTTAGCATGGCCAATCCACCTAACCTACACATCTTTGGACACTAAGGGGCAATTTAGCATGGCCAATCCACCTAACCTACACATCTTTGGACACTAAGGGGCAATTTAGCATGGCCAATCCACCTAACCTGCACATCTTTGGACACTAAGGGGCAATTTAGCATGGCCAATCCACCTAACATACACATCTTGGGTACAAAGGGGCAATTTAGCATGGCCAATCCACCTAACCTACACATCTTTGGACACTAAGGGGCAATTTAGCATGGCCAATCCACCTAACCTGCACATCTTTGGACACTAAGGGGCAATTTAGCATGGCCAATCCACCTAACATACACATCTTGGGTACAAAGGGGCAATTTAGCATGGCCAATCCACCTAACCTACACATCGTTGGACACTAAGGGACAATTTAGCATGGCCAATCCACCTAACCTGCACATCTTGGGTACAAAGGGGCAATTTAGCATGGCCAATCCACCTAACATACACATCTTGGGTACAAAGGGGCAATTTAGCATGGCCAATCCACCTAACCTGCGCATCTTTGGACACTAAGGGGCAATTTAGCATGGCCTAACCCCCTAACCTGCACATCTTTGGACTCTAAGGGACAATTTCGCATGGCCAATCCACCTAATCTGCACATCCTTGGGCACTAAGGGACAATTTAGCATGGCCAATCCACCTAACCTACACATCTTTGGACACTAAGGGACAATTTTGCATGGCCAATCCACCTAACCTACACATCTTTGGACACTAAGGGACAATTTAGCATGGCCAATCCACCTAACCTACACATCTTTGGACACTAAGGGACAATTTAGCATGGCCAATCCGCCTAACCTGCACATCTTTGGACACTAAGGGACAATTTAGCATGGCCAATCCACCTAACCTACACATCTTTGGACACGAAGGGACATTTTAGCATGGCCAATCCACCTAACATACACATCTTTGGACACGAAGGGACATTTTAGCCTGTTCAAACCCCCTAACCTACACATCTTGGAACACTAAGGGGCAATTTATCATAGCCAATCCACCTAACATACACATCTTGGGTACAAAGGGGCAATTTATCATGGCCAATCCACCTTCGGACTGTGGGAGGAAACTAGAGCACCCGAAGGACAAGGGGAGAATGTGCAAACTCTACACAGTCACCCAAGGCCGGAATTGAACCGGGTTCCTGGCGCTGTGAGGCAGAGGTGCTAACCACTGTGGCACCATGCCACCTGTGATCAGCAATGGTAATGCCATTGAATGTCAAGTGGGGGGGAGCGGAGATGGTTCGATTCTCTCTTGTTGGTGATGGTCATTGCCTGGCAGTTGTCGGGCGCGAATGTTACTCGCCACTTGTCAGCCCGAGCCTTTATATTGTCCAGATCTTGCTGCGTTTGAACATGGACTGCTTCAGTATCTGAGGAGTCGCGAATGGTGCTGAACATTGTGAATCATCGGCGAACATCCCCACTTCTGACCTCACGATGTAGGGAAGATCATTGATGAAGCAGTTGAAGATTGTTGGGCCTAGGACACTAACCCTGAGGGGCTCCTGTGATATCCTGGAGCCGAGATGACTGACCCTCCCCAACCACAACCACTTTGTGTCAAGTATTACTCCAACCAGAGAGTTTTCCCCCTGATACCCACTGATTCCAGTTTCACCAGGGCTCCTTGATGCCGCCTCGGTCGAATGCGGCCTTGATGTACTTGGCTTGGAAAGAAGGTAAATTCACATGGGATACAGGGTAATCTGATAAAGTGGATTTGAAATTGGCTCAGTTGTAGGAACAGCCATGGGGACCAAATTCACACCTCAATATGCCAACATCTTCATGCACAGGTTCGAACAAGAGTTCTTCACCGCACGGGACCTTCAACCGATGCTATACACAAGATACATCGATGACATTTTCTTCCTTTGGACTCATGGTGAACAATCATTGAAACAACTCTATGATGACATCAACAAGTTCCATCCCACCATCAGACTCACCATGGACTACTCTCCGGAATCGGTTGCATTCTTGGACACACGCATCTCCATTAAGGACGGTCACCTCAGCACCTCACTGTACCGCAAGCCCACGGATTACCTCACGATGCTCCACTTCTCCAGCTTCCACCCTAAACACGTTAAAGAAGCCATCCCCTATGGACAAGCCCTCCGAATACACAGGATCTGCTCGGATGAGGAGGATCGCGACAGACACCTCCAGACGCTGAAAGATGCCCTCATAAGAACAGGATATGGCGCTCGACTCATTGATCAACAGTTCCGACGCGCCACAGCGAAAAACCGCACCGACCTCCTCAGAAGACCAACACGGGACACAGTGGACAGAGTACCCTTCGTCGTCCAGTACTTCCCCGGAGCGGAGAAGCTATGGCATCTCCTCCGGAGCCTTCAACATGTCATTGATGAAGACAAACATCTCGCCAAGGCCATCCCCACACCCCCACTTCTTGCCTTCAAACAACCGTGCAACCTCAAACAGACCATTGTCCGCAGCAAACTACCCAGCCTTCAGGAGAACAGTGACCACGACACCACACAACCCTGCCACAGCAACCTCTGCAAGACGTGCCGGATCATCGACACGGATGCCATCATCTCACGTGAGAACACCATCCACCAGGTACACGGTACATGCTCTTGCAACTCGGCCAACGTTGTCTACCTGATACGCTGCAGGAAAGGGTGTCCCGAGGCATGGTACATTGGGGAGACCATGCAGACGCTACGACAACGGATGAATGAACACCGCTCGACAATCACCAGGCAAGACTGTTCTCTTCCTGTTGGGGAGCACTTCAGCGGTCACGGGCATTCGGCCTCTGATATTCGGGTGAGCATTCTCCAAGGCGGCCTTCACGACACATGACGGTGCAGAGTCGCTGAGCAGAAACTGATAGCCAAGTTCCGCACACATGAGGACGGCCTCAACCGGGATATTGGGTTCATGTCACACTATTTGTAACCCCCACAGCCTGCCTGGACCTGCAGAGTCTCACCGGCTGTCCTGTCTGGAGACAAGACACATCTCTTTAACCTGTCTTAATGCTCTCTCCACTCACATTGTCTGTACCTTGAAGACTTGATTGGCTGTAAGTATTCGCATTCCAACCATCATTCTGTAAATTGAGTTTGTGTCTTTATATGCCCTGTTTGTGAACAGAATTCCCACTCACCTGAAGAAGGAGCTTAAGGCTCCGAAAGCTTGTGTGGCTTTTGCTGCCAAACAAACCTGTTGGACTTTAACCTGGTGTTGTTAAACTTCTTACACAGTTGTAGGAGACAGAGGGTGATGATAGAAGGCTGCTTTAGTGACTGGAAGCCCATGTCCAGTGGCGCACCACAGGGATCTGTGTTGGGCCCCCGATTATTTGTCATTTATGTAAATGATATTGATGACGATGCGGGGAGTAGGATGAGTAAGTTTGTGGGTGACACAAAGAATGACCGGGTGGTTAACAGTGAGGCGGAGTGTCTTGGGTTTCAGGAAGATATGGACAAGATGGTCAAATGGGCAGGTGAGTGGCAGATACAATTTAACCCTGAAAAGTGTGAGGCAATACACTTTGGAAGGAGTACTTTGACCAGGAAGTATTCAGTGAATGGTAGGACACCAGGAAGTTCTGTGGGACAAAGGGACCTTGGTGTGTTTGCCCACAGATCTCTGAAGGCGGAAAGGTAGGTTAATAGGGTGGTGAGAAAGGCATACGGCACACTCGCCTTTATCAATCAGGGTATCGATTACAAAGTAAGAAGTTTAACAACACCAGGTTAAAGTCCAACAGGTTTATTTGGTAGCAAAAGCCACACAAGCTTTCGAGGCTCTAAGCCCCTTCTTCAGGTGAGTGGGAATTCTGTTCACAAACAGAACTTATAAAGACACAGACTCAATTTACATGAATAATGGTTGGAATGCGAATACTTACAACTAATCCAGTCTTTAAGAAACAAAACAATGGGAGTGGAGAGAGCATCAAGACAGGCTAAAAAGATGTGTATTGTCTCCAGACAAGACAGCCAGTGAAACTCTGCAGGTCCAGGCAAACTGTGGGAGTTACAAATAGTGTGACATGAACCCAATATCCCGGTTGAGGCCGTCCGCGTGTGTGCGGAACTTGGCTATCAGTTTCTGCTCAGCGACTCTGCGCTGTCGTGTGTCGCGAAGGCCGCCTTGGAGAACGCTTACCCGAATATCAGAGGCCGAATGCCCGTGACCGCTGAAGTGCTCCCCAACAGGAAGAGAACAGTCTTGCCTGGTGATTGTCGAGCGGTGTTCATTCATCCGTTGTCGTAGCGTCTGCATGGTCTCCCCAATGTACCATGCCTCGGGACATCCTTTCTTGCAGCGTATCAGGTAGACAACGTTGGCCGAGTTGCAAGAGTATGTACCGTGTACCTGGTGGATGGTGTTCTCACGTGAGATGATGGCATCTGTGTCGATGATCCGGCACGTCTTGCAGAGGTTGCTGTGGCAGGGTTGTGTGGTGTCTTGGTCACTGTTCTCCTGAAGGCTGGGTAGTTTGCTGCAGACAATTGTCAAGACATCTGTCTTGATGCTCTCTCCACTCCCATTGTTTTGTTTCTTAAAGACTGGATTAGTTGTAAGTATTCGCATTCCAACCATTATTCATGTAAATTGAGTCTGTGTCTTTATAAGTTCTGTTTGTGAACAGAATTCCCACTCACCTGAAGAAGGGGCTTAGAGCCTTGAAAGCTTGTGTGGCTTTTGCTACCAAATAAACCTGTTGGACTTTAACCTGGTGTTGTTAAACTTCTTACTGTGTTTACCCCAGTCCAACGCCGGCATCTCCACATCGATTACAAAAGCAGAGAGGTCATATTGGAGTTGTATCAAACTTTGGTGAGGCCACAGCTGGAATAAAAAGTTTATTTGTTAGTCACAAGTAAGGCTTACATTAACACTGCAATGAAGTTAGAATCATAGAATCCCTACAGTGCAGAAAGAGGCCATTCGGCCCATCGAGTCTGCACCGACCACAATCCCTCACAGTACCTACCCCCATATCCCTACATATTTACCCGCTAATCTCTCTAAGCTACGCATCTCAGGACACTAAGGGGCAATTTTTAGCATGGCCAATCAACCTAACCCGCACATCTTTGGACTGTGGGAGGAAACCGGAGCACCCGGAGGAAACCCACACAGACATGAGGAGAATGTGCAAACTCCACACAGACAGTGACCCGAGCCGGGAATCGAACCCAGGTCCCTGGCGCTGTGAAGCAGCAGTGCTAACCACTGTGCTACCGTGCCGCCCCAAATTTACAGATTTACTCTGTATCTAACCCCGTGCTGTACCTGTCCTGGGAGTGTTTGATGGGGGACAGTGTAGAGGGAGCTTCACTCTGTATCTAACCCCGTGCTGTACCTGTCCTGGGAGTGTTTGATGGGGACAGTGTAGAGGGAGCTTCACTCTGTATCTAACCCCGTGCTGTACCTGTCCTGGGAGTGTTTGATGGGGACAGTTTAGAGGGAGCTTTACTCTGTATCTAACCCCGTGCTGTACCTGTCCTGGGAGTGTTTGATGGGGGACAGTTGAGAGGTAGCTTTACTCTGTATCTAATCCCGTGCTGTACCTGTCCTGGGAGTGTTTGATGGGGGACAGTGTAGAGGGAGCTTTACTCTGTATCTAACCCCGTGCTGTACCTGTCCTGGGAGTGTTTGATGGGGGACAGTGCAGAGGGAGCTTTACTCTGTATCTAACCCCGTGCTGTACCTGTCCTGGGAGTGTTTGATGGGGGACAGTGTTGAGGTAGCTTTACTCTGTATCTAACCCCGTGCTGTACCTGTCCTGGGAGTGTTTGATGGGGGACAGTGCAGAGGGAGCTTTACTCTGTATCTAACCCCGTGCTGTACCTGTCCTGGGAGTGTTTGATGGGGGACAGTGCAGAGGGAGCTTTACTCTGTATCTAACCCGTGCTGTACCTGTCCTGGGAGTGTTTGATGGGGGACAGTGTAGAGGGAGCTTTACTCTGTATCTAACCCCGTGCTGTACCTGTCCTGGGAGTGTTTGATGGGGGACAGTGTAGAGGGAGCTTTACTCTGTATCTAACCCCGTGCTGTACCTGTCCTGGGAGTGTTTGATGGGGGACAGTTTAGAGGGAGCTTTACTCTGTATCTAACCCCGTGCTGTACCTGTCCTGGGAGTGTTTGATGGGGGACAGTTTAGAGGGAGCTTTACTCTGTATCTAACCCCGTGCTGTACCTGTCCTGGGAGTGTTTGATGGGGGACAGTGTAGAGGGAGCTTTACTCTGTATCTAACCCCGTGCTGTACCTGTCCTGGTAGTGTTTGATGGGGACAGTGTAGAGGGAGCTTTACTCTGTATCTCACCCCGTGCTGTACCTGTCCTGGTAGTGTTTGATGGGGGACAGTTTAGAGGTAGCTTTACTCTGTATCTAACGCCGTGCTGTACCTGTCCTGGGAGTGTTTCATGGGGACGGTGTAGAGGGAGCTTTACTCTGTATCTAACCCCGTGCTGTACCTGTCCTGGTAGTGTTTGATGGGGGACAGTTTAGAGGTAGCTTTACTCTGTATCTAACGCCGTGCTGTACCTGTCCTGGGAGTGTTTCATGGGGACAGTGTAGAGGGAGCTTTACTCTGTATCTAACCCCGTGCTGTACCTGTCCTGGTAGTGTTTGATGGGGGACAGTTTAGAGGTAGCTTTTCTCTGTATCTAACCCCGTGCTGTACCTGTCCTGGGAGTGTTTGATGGGGGACAGTGCAGAGGGAGCTTTACTCTGTATCTACCTCCATGCTGTATCTGTCCTTGGAGTGTTTGATGGGGACTGTGTAGAGGGAGCTTTACTCTGTATCTAACCCCGTGCTGTACCTGTCCTGGGAGTGTTTGATGGGGGACAGTGTAGAGGGAGCTTTACTCTGTATCTAACCCCGTGCTGTACCTGTCCTGGGAGTGTTTGATGGGGGACAGTGTCGAGGGAGCTTGACTCTGTATCTCACCCCGTGCTGTACCTGTCCTGGGAGTGTTTGATGGGGGGGCAGTGTAGAGGGAGCTTTACTCTGTATCTAACCCCGTGCTGTACCTGTCCTGGGAGTGTTTCATGGGGACAGTGTAGAGGGAGCTTTACTCTGTATCTAACCCCGTGCTGTACCTGTCCTGGGAGTGTTTGATGGGGACAGTGTAGAGGGAGCTTTACTTTGTATCTAACCCCGTGCTGTACCTGTCCTGGGAGTGTTTCATGGGGACGGTGTAGAGGGAGCTTTACTCTGTATCTTCCTCCATGCTGTATCTGTCCTGGGAGTGTTTGAAGGGGGGACAGTGTAGAGGGAGCTTTACTCTGTATCTAACCCCGTGCTGTACCTGTCCTGGGAGTGTTTGATGGGGACAGTGTAGAGGGAGCTTTACTCTGTATCTAACCCCGTGCTGTACCTGTCCTGGGAGTGTTTGATGGGGACAGTGTAGAGGGAGCTTTACTCTATATCTAACCCCGTGCTGTACCTGTCCTGGGAGTGTTTGATGGGGACAGTGTAGAGGTAGCTTTACTTTGTATCTAACCCCGTGCTGTACCTGTCCTGGGAGTGTTTCATGGGGACAGTGTAGAGGGAGCTTTACTCTGTATCTAACCCCGTGCTGTACCTGTCCTGGGAGTGTTTGATGGGGGACAGTGTAGAGGGAGCTTTACTCTGTATCTAACCCCGTGCTGTACCTGTCCTGGGAGTGTTTGATGGGGGACAGTGCAGAGGGAGCTTTACTCTGTATCTAACCCCGTGCTGTACCTGTCCTGGGAGTGTTTGATGGGGGACAGTGTAGAGGGAGCTTCACTCTGTATCTAACCCCGTGCTGTACCTGTCCTGGGAGTGTTTGATGGGGACAGTTTAGAGGGAGCTTTACTCTGTATCTAACCCCGTGCTGTACCTGTCCTGGGAGTGTTTGATGGGGGACAGTTTAGAGGTAGCTTTACTCTGTATCTAATCCCGTGCTGTACCTGTCCTGGGAGTGTTTGATGGGGGACAGTGTAGAGGGAGCTTTACTCTGTATCTAACCCCGTGCTGTACCTGTCCTGGGAGTGTTTGATGGGGGACAGTGCAGAGGGAGCTTTACTCTGTATCTAACCCCGTGCTGTACCTGTCCTGGGAATGTTTGATGGGGGACAGTGTTGAGGTAGCTTTACTCTGTATCTAACCCCGTGCTGTACCTGTCCTGGGAGTGTTTGATGGGGGACAGTGCAGAGGGAGCTTTACTCTGTATCTAACCCCGTGCTGTACCTGTCCTGGGAGTGTTTGATGGGGGACAGTGCAGAGGGAGCTTTACTCTGTATCTAACCCGTGCTGTACCTGTCCTGGGAGTGTTTGATGGGGGACAGTGTAGAGGGAGCTTTACTCTGTATCTAACCCCGTGCTGTACCTGTCCTGGGAGTGTTTGATGGGGGACAGTGTAGAGGGAGCTTTACTCTGTATCTAACCCCGTGCTGTACCTGTCCTGGGAGTGTTTGATGGGGGACAGTTTAGAGGGAGCTTTACTCTGTATCTAACCCCGTGCTGTACCTGTCCTGGGAGTGTTTGATGGGGGACAGTTTAGAGGGAGCTTTACTCTGTATCTAACCCCGTGCTGTACCTGTCCTGGGAGTGTTTGATGGGGGACAGTGTAGAGGGAGCTTTACTCTGTATCTAACCCCGTGCTGTACCTGTCCTGGTAGTGTTTGATGGGGACAGTGTAGAGGGAGCTTTACTCTGTATCTCACCCCGTGCTGTACCTGTCCTGGTAGTGTTTGATGGGGGACAGTTTAGAGGTAGCTTTACTCTGTATCTAACGCCGTGCTGTACCTGTCCTGGGAGTGTTTCATGGGGACGCTGTAGAGGGAGCTTTACTCTGTATCTAACCCCGTGCTGTACCTGTCCTGGTAGTGTTTGATGGGGGACAGTTTAGAGGTAGCTTTACTCTGTATCTAACGCCGTGCTGTACCTGTCCTGGGAGTGTTTCATGGGGACAGTGTAGAGGGAGCTTTACTCTGTATCTAACCCCGTGCTGTACCTGTCCTGGTAGTGTTTGATGGGGGACAGTTTAGAGGTAGCTTTTCTCTGTATCTAACCCCGTGCTGTACCTGTCCTGGGAGTGTTTGATGGGGGACAGTGCAGAGGGAGCTTTACTCTGTATCTACCTCCATGCTGTATCTGTCCTTGGAGTGTTTGATGGGGACTGTGTAGAGGTAGCTTTACTCTGTATCTAACCCCGTGCTGTACCTGTCCTGGGAGTGTTTCATGGGGACGGTGTAGAGGGAGCTTTACTCTGTATCTAACCCCGCGCTGTACCTGTCCTGGGAGTGTTTGATGGGGACAGTGTAGAGGGAGCTTTACTCTGTATCTAACCCCGTGCTGTACCTGTCCTGGGAGTGTTTGATGGGGGACAGTGTAGAGGGAGCTTTACTCTGTATCTAACCCCGTGCTGTACCTGTCCTGGGAGTGTTTGATGGGGGACAGTGTAGAGGGAGCTTTACTCTGTATCTAACCCCGTGCTGTACCTGTCCTGGGAGTGTTTGATGGGGGACAGTGTAGAGGGAGCTTTACTCTGTATCTAACCCCGTGCTGTACCTGTCCTGGGAGTGTTTGATGGGGACAGTGTAGAGGGAGCTTTACTCTGTATCTAACCCCGTGCTGTACCTGTCCTGGGAGTGTTTGATGGGGACAGTGTAGAGGGAGCTTTACTCTGTATCTAACCCCGTGCTGTACCTGTCCTGGGAGTGTTTGATGGGGGACAGTGTCGAGGGAGCTTTACTCTGTATCTAACCCCGTGCTGTACCTGTCCTGGGAGTGTTTGATGGGGGACAGTGTCGAGGGAGCTTTACTCTGTATCTAACCCCGTGCTGTACCTGTCCTGGTAGTGTTTGATGGGGGACAGTTTAGAGGTAGCTTTACTTTGTATCTAACCCCGTGCTGTACCTGTCCTGGGAGTGTTTCATGGGGACAGTGTAGAGGGAGCTTTACTCTGTATCTAACCCCGTGCTGTACCTGTCCTGGGAGTGTTTGATGGGGACAGTGTAGAGGGAGCTTTACTCTGTATCTACCTCCATGCTGTATCTGTCCTTGGAGTGTTTGATGGGGACAGTGTAGAGGGAGCTTTACTCTGTATCTAACCCCGTGCTGTACCTGTCCTGGGAGTGTTTGATGGGGGACAGTATCGAGGGAGCTTTACTCTGTATCTAACCGCGTGCTGTACCTGTCCTGGGAGTGTTTGATGGGGGACAGTATAGAGGGAGCTTTACTCTGTATTTAACCCCGTCCTGTACCTGTCCTGGGAGTTTTTGAAGGGGACAGTGTAGAGGGGGATTTAGAAATCATAGAAATCATAGAAACCCTACAGTACAGAAAGAGGCCATTCGGCCCATCGAGTCTACACCGACCACAATCCCACCCAGGCCCTACCCCCATATCCCTACATATTTACCCGCTATTCCCTCTAACCTACGCATCTCAGGACACTAAGGGTCAATTTCGTGCTACTGTGTCGCTCTGTTACTGTGAAAATCCCCTAGTCGCCACGCTCTGGCGCCTGTTCGGGTAACACTGAGGGAGAATTTAGCATGGCCAATTCACCTAACCTGCACACCTTTCGACTGAGGGAGGAAACCGGAGCACCCGGAGGAAACCCACGCAGACACGAGGAGAATGTGCAAACTCCACACAGACAGTGACCCAAGCCGGGAATCGAACCCAGGTCCCCGGTGCTGTGAGGCAGCAGTGCTAACCCACTGTGCCACTGTGCCCGCCATACTGCACTGTGTGCAGTTCTGGTCGCCACATTATCAGAAGGACGTGATTGCACTGGAGGGGGTGCGGAGGAGATCCACCAGGATGTTGCCTGGGGATGGAACATTTAAGTTATGGAGAGAGGTTGGGATAGTCTTGGGAGGTTTCCATTGGAGCAGAGAAGACTGAGGGGCGAACTGATTGAGGTGTCCATAGACAGGCTGGATAAGGAGCAGCTGATCCCCTTAGTCGAAGGGTCAGTCGCGAGGGGAGACAAGTTAAAAGTAAAGGGTGGGAGTTTTAGGGGTGATGTAAGAAAAATATTTTTTCCCCAGAGGGTGGTGAGGGTCTGGAATGCGCTGCCTGGGAGGGTGGTGGAGGTGGGATTCCTCACATCCTTTAAGACGTACCTGTGTGAGTACTTGGCATGCCATGACATGCAAGGCTATGGGCCAAGTGCTGGCAAGTGGGATTAGTTCATAAGAACAAAAGAACTAGGAGCAGGAGTAGGCCATCTAGCCCCTCGAGCCTGCCCCGCCATTCAATAAGATCATGGCTGATCTGACGTGGATCAGTACCACTTACCCGCCTGATCCCCATAACCCTTAATTCCCTTACCGATCAGGAATCCATCCATCCGTGATTTAAATATATTCAACGAGGTCGCCTCCACCACTTCAGTGGGCAGAGAATTCCAGAGATTCACCACCCTCTGAGAGAAGAAGTTCCTCCTCAACTCTGTCCTAAACTGACCCCCCCTTTATTTTGAGGCTGTGCCCTCTAGTTCTAGCTTCCTTTCTAAGTGGAAAGAATCTCTCTCCCTCTACCCTATCCAGCCCCCGCATTATCTTATATGTCTCTATAAGATCCCCCCCTCAGCCTTCTAAATTCCAACGAGTACAAACCCAATCTCCTCAGTCTCTCCTCATAATCAACACCCCTCATCTCTGGTATCAACCTGGTGAACCTTCTCTGCACTCCCTCCAAGGCCAATATATCCTTCCGCAAATAAGGGGACCAATACTGCACACAGTATTCCAGCTGCGGCCTCACCAATGCCCTGTACAGATGCAGCAAGACATCTCTGCTTTTATATTCTATCCCCCTTGCGATATAGGCCAACATCCCATTTGCCTTCTTGATCACCTGTTGCACCTGCAGACTAGGTTTTTGCGTCTCATGCACAAGGACCCCCAGATCCCTCTGCACAGTAGCATGTTGTAATTTTTTTCCATTTAGATAATAATCCAATTTGCTATTATTTCCTCCAAAGTGAATAACCTCACATTTGTCAACGTTATATTCCATCTGCCAGATCCTCGCCCACTCACTCAGCCTGTCCAAATCTCTCTGCAGACCTTCTCCGTCCTCCACACGATTCACTTTTCCACTTATCTTTGTGTCGTCTGCAATACTCAGTCCCCTCCTCCAGATCGTCTATATAAATGGCAAATAGTTGAGGCCCCAGTACCGATCCCTGCGGCACGCCACTAGTTACAATCCGCCAACCAGAAAAGCACCCATTTATTCCGACTCTCTGCTTCCTGTTGGATAGCCAATCCCCAATCCACATTAACACCCTACCCCCAACTCCGTGTGACCCAATCTTCTTCAGCAACCTTTTGTGAGGCACCTTATCAAACGCCTTTTGGAAATCCAAAAACACCGCATCTACCGGTTCCCCTCCGTCAACCGCACTAGTCACATCTTCATAAAAATCCAACAAGTTCGTCAAGCACGACTTTCCCCTCATGAATCCACGCTGCGTCTGCTTAATCGAACCATTCTTATCCAGATGGCCTGCTATTTCTTCTTTAATGATGGATTCCAGCATTTTCCCAACTACAGACGTTAAGCTAACCGGCCTATAGTTACCCGCCTTTTGTCTATTTCCTTTTTTAAACACCGGCGTAACATTAGCCGTTTTCCAATCAACCGGCACTACCCCAGAATCCAACGAGTTTTGATAAATAATCACTAACGCATCCGCTATTACCTCTGACATTTCTTTCAATACCCTGGGATGCATTCCATCCGGACCCGGGGACTTGTCCACCTTCAGTCCCATTAGTCTACCCAGCACTGCCTCTCTGGTCACATTAATTGTATTGAATACCTCTCCTCCGACCAACCCTCTATCGTTAATATTCGGTAAACTATTTGTGTCTTCCACCGTGAAGACCGACACAAAAAACTTACTTAAAGTTTCAGCCATTTCCTCATTTCCCACTATCAACTCCCCCCTCTCGTCCTCCAAGGGTCCAACATTCACTCTTGCCACTCTATTCCTTTTTATATATTTATAAAAGATATAGGAGCAGAATGAGGCCATTCGGCCCATCGTGTCCGCTCCGCCATTCGATCATGGCTGATACGCTCCTCATCCCCATTTTCCTGCCTTCCCCCCATAAACCTTCAACCCCATTCCCAATTAAAAATCTGTCCAACTCCTCCTTAAATTTACTCACTGTCCCGGCATCCACCGCGCTTTGGGGCAGCGAATTCCACTGATTCACAACCCTTTGGGAGAAGTAGTTTCTCCTCAACTCTCCCCTTCCCCTTCCCCCTCCCCTTCCCCTCCCCCTCCCCCTTCCCCCGCCTCCTTCCCATCCCCACCCCTCCCCCCACCCCTCCGCTCCCCCCTCCTCTTCCCCCCTCCCCTCCCCTCCGCCCTCCTCTTCCCCCTCCCCTCCCCTCCCCCCTCCTCTCCCCTCCCCCCTCCCCTCCCCCTCCCCCTCCACTTCCCCCTTCCCTACCCCCTCCCCTTCCCCCTCCCCTTCCGCCTCACCCCTCCCCCTCCCCTCCCCCCTCCCCTTCCCCTTCCCCCTCCCCTTCCCCCCTCCCCTTCCCCCTTCCCCTTCCCCCTCCCCTTCCCCCCTCCCCCTTCCGCCTCCCCCTTCCCCCTCCCGCTCCCTCTCCCCTTCCCCCTCCCCTCCCCTCCCCCCCCCCTCCACGTCTACTTTATCCATAACCTTTTATCATCTTGTCCACCTCAATTTGATCTCCCCTCATTCTTCTCAATTCCAGAGAGTATCGGCCGAAACTGTTCAATCTCTCTTCATACGACAAACCTCTCATCTCGGGAATCAATCTAGTGAACCTCCTCCAAACTGCCTCCAATGCCACTACATATTTCCCCAAATTCGGGGACCAAAACTGTGCACAATACTCCAGGTGCGGCCTCACCAATGCCTTGTATAGTTGCAACAACACTTCCCTACCTTTATTTTCCATTCCTTTGTCTATCAATGCCAACATTCCATTGGCATTCCATTAGTTCAGGTCTTTCTCATGGGTTGGTGAAGTCTCGATGGGCCGAAGGGCCTCTTCTGCACTCCCTGATTCCGATGATGTCAAGGGCAACTCTCACCTCTGGAGTTGACCTCTTTGGCTTATCATCATCACTCCCAATTTCCTCGAATTAACACTTGGCATGATCCTCGATGAAACATTCGCCCCTCCGATCTCGTTACATGCCCAGTGTTGACAATTATTGATGTGGTAACGGCTTAACGTTGGTTCTGAAAATTGATCTTGATGCATGACTTAATCTCCCTTATCCACCCTTTAAACATAGAACATAGAACAGTACAGCACAGGAACAGTCCCTTTGGCCCTCCAAGCCTGCACCGACCTTGCAGCCCGTCTGAACTAAAACCCCCTACCCTTCCGGGGACCATATCCCTCTATTCCCATCCTATTCATGTATTTGTCAAGACGCCCCTTAAAACTCACGACCGTATCTGCTTCCACTACCTCCCCCGGCAGCGAGTTCCAGGCACCCACCACCCTCTGTGTAAAACACTTGCCTCGTACATCTCCTTTAAACCTTGCCCATCGCACCTTAAACCTATGCCCCCGAGTAATTGACTCTTCCACCCTGGGGAAAAAGCTTCTGACTATCCACTCTGTCCATGCCTCTCATAATCTTGTAGACTTCTATCAGGTCTCCCCTCAACCTCCGTCGTTCCAGTGAGAACAAACCAAGTTTCTCCAACTTCTCCTCATAGCTAATGCCCTCCATACCAGGCAACATCCTGGTAAATCTTCTCTGTACCCTCTCCAAAGCCTCCACATACTTCCGGTAGTGTGGTGACCAGAATTGAACATTATATTCCAAGTGCGGCCTAACACTTGACTTGCCAACTTTTAAACTCAATGCCCCGGCCGATGAAGGCAAGCATGCCGTATGCCTTCTTGACTACCTTCTCCACCTGCGTTGCCACTTTCAATGACTTGTGTATCTGTACACCCAGATCCCTCTGCCTATCAATACTGTTAAGGATTCTGCCATTTACTGTATAGTCTCTTGTAGACTTCTATCAGGTCGCCCTTCAACCTCTGTCATTCCAGTGAGAACAAATCAAGTTTCTCCAACCTCTCCTCACTGCGAATGCTATCAAAGCCAGAGAGGTTTACAGCATGGAAACAGGCCCTTCGGCCCAACTTGTCCATGCCACCCTTTTTTTTAAACACCTAAGCTAATCCCAATTGCCCGCATTTGGCCCATATCCCTCTATACCCATCATACCCATGTAACTGTCTAAATGTTTTTAAAAGACAAAATTGTACCCGCCTCTACTACTACCTCTGGCAGCTTGTTCCAGACACTCACCACCCTCTGTGTGAAAAAATTGCCCCTCTGGACCCGTTTGTATCTCTCCCCTCTCACCTTAAACCTATGCCCTCTCGTTTTAGACACCCCTACCTTTGGGAAAAGATGTTGACTATCTACCTTATCAATGCCCCTCATTATTTTATAGACCTCTATAAGATCATCCCTCAGCCTCCAATTCTCCAGGGAAAAAAAAATCCCAGTCCATCCAGCCTCTCCTTATAACTCAAGCCATCAAGTCCCAGTAACATCCTGGTAAATCTTTTCTGCACTCTTCCTAGTTTAATAATATCCTTTCTATAATAGGGTGACCAGAACTGTACACAGGATTCCAAGTGAGGCCTCAGCAATGTCTTGTACAACTTCAACAAGACGTCCCAACTCCTGTATTCAATGTTCTGACCGATGAAACCAAGCGTGCCGAATGCCTTCTTCACCACTCTGTCCACCTGAGACTCCACTTTCAAGGAGCTATGAACCTGTACCCCGAGACCTCTTTGTTCCATAACTCCCCAACACCCTACCATTAACTGAGTAAGTCCTTTCCTAATTCGATTGACCAAAATGCATCACCTCGCATTTATCTAAATTAAACTCCATCTGCCATTCGTCAGCCCACTGGCCCAATTGATCAAGATCCCGTTGCAATCCGAGATAACTTTCTTCACTGTCCACTATGCCACCAATCTTGGTGTCATCTGCAAACTTACTAACCATGCCTCCTATATTCTCATCCAAACCATTAATATAAATGACAAATAACAGTGGACCCAGCACTGATCCCTGAGGCACACCGCTGGTCACAGGCCTCCAGTTTGAAAAACAACCCTCTACATCCACCCTCTGTCTTCTGTTGTCAAACCAATTTTGTAGGCTCTGTGTAAAAACTTGCCCCTCACATCTCCTTTGAACTTTCCCCTCTCACCTTAAGGGCGTGCCCCCGGGTATTAGACATTTCAACTCTGGGGGAAAAAGGTTCTACCTGTCAACCCGATCTACGCCTCTCATCATTTTATAGACTTCTATCGGATCATAGAATGGAACATCATACCAACAAGTGCAGGAGCAGGCCATTCAGCCTATCAAGCCTGCATCGACAACAATCCCACCCAGGCCCTCTCCCCGTAACCCCATGTATTTACCCAGCTCATCTCCCCCGATTCTGAGGGACAATTTACCTTCGCTGATCAACCTAACCCTAACCGGCATGGTAGCACAGTGGTTAGCACTGCTGCTTCACAGCTCCAGGGTCCCGGGTTCGATTCCCGGCTCGGGTCACTGTCTGTTTGCACATTCTCCTCGTGTCTGCGTGGGTTTCCTCCGGGTGCTCCGGTTTCCTCCCACAGTCCAAAGATGTGCGGGTTCGGTTGATTGGCCAGGTTAAAAAGAAAATTGCCCCTGAGAGTCCTGAGATGCGTAGGTTAGAGGGATTAGCGGGTAATATATGTGGGGGTAGGGCCTGGGTGGGATTGTGGTCGGTGCAGACTCGATGGGCCGAATGGCCTCCTTCTGCACTGTAGGGTTTCTATGATTTCTATGATAACCCGCACGTCTTTTAGATTGTGGGAGGAAACCGGAGCACCCGGAGGAAACCCACACAGACACGGGGAGAACATGCAAACTCCACACAGAGAGTGACCCAAAGAGGTCTCCGCCGCTCCAGAGAAAGCAACCCTCGTTTTTCCAGCCTCTCCTCACAGCTCAGACCCTCTAACCCAGGCAGCATTTCTGTGGAACTCCCCCGCACCCTTTCCAAAGCCTCCACATCCTTCCTGTAAACCCTCAAAGGAGACCTGTTGCTTAGCCAAGCCTAACAGTAATGTCAACAAAACGAAGGAGATTGTCATCGACTTCAGGAAGCGTAAAGGAGAACATCCCCCTGTCCGCATCGTAAGAAGTCTCACAACACCAGGTTAAAGTCCAACAGGTTTATTTGGTAGCAAACGCCACTCGCTTTCGGAGCGCTGCCCCTTCGTCAGATGGAGTGGAAATCTGACGAAGGAGCAACGCTCCGAAAGCTAATGGTATTTGCTACCAAATAAACCTGTTGGACTTTAACCTGGTGTTGTTAGTCTCCCCACTGTGTTTACTCCAGTCCAACGCCGGCATTTCCACATCCTGTCTACATCAACAGGGATGAAGTAGAAATGGTTGAGAGCTTCAGGTTTTTAGGTGTCCAGATCACCAACAACCTGTCCTGGTCCCCCCCAATGCCGACACTATAGTTAAGAAAACCCACCAACGCCTCTACTTTCTCAGAAGACTAAGGAAATTTGGCATGTCAGCTACGACTCTCACCAACTTTTACAGATGCACCATAGAAAGCATTCTTTCTGGTTG
>NW_027590806.1:117500-169789 GCF_964213995.1 Mustelus asterias
ACACACACACACACACACACAGTCTGTATAGGAGCTGACACTGACACACACACACACAGTCTGTACAGGAGCTGACACAGACACACACACACACACACACACGGTCTGTACAGGAGCTGACACTGAGAGACAGTTTTATCGTGGCTGCTCTGGGACTGTACTCAATGTGTAACTTTCGCACAGTGCTCCTGCCTTATGAAATCTGCTGCTTTGCGTGACCTGAAGCCTCTGATCCACAATCAGTTCCCCAAAGCCTCCCCGCCCCTCCTGCCGGTGTCAGTTCCTCGGGCTCATTCACTCCCAGGGAGAGCAGATTACAATTCCTGGTTCCGTTTCTGAAGCGCTATTCAGGACGTTTCTGTGAGGACGCAGAGGGCTGTAATTACGGGATTAGTGGCGGGGTGTCAGGTTGGGGTCACATGCTGAGCAATCCGATGCAGGGACCTACAGACCGATTGTCAACGAGGGGCATGAATCCCCTCCCTCCTCACTCCCAGCGCCTTCTCCGCCGTGGTTTGTTTACGTGCCAGCTCAGCTCATCGCCCTGGAGACTGCGGCGAGCTCCCAGGGTAGGGCGGGCGATGCGGGGAAGGCTAAAGGAACAGGCTGGGGGGGATGGGAGGCCCCGATCGGCGGAGGGGGAGAGGGGATCGACCCTCTCTACGAAAAATGTCAAGGCCCTTTGCAGACTTCTGCGCAAGGGGCAGGGGGGGGTCGAGGGGGGGCAGGGGGGGTGTCGGGGGGGGGGGGAGGTGTAATTTTGACCGACACGCCTAAGATAGACCAAGGGGCAGAGAAAGAAAAGACAACACAAAAGTCAAAGGGTAGAGTGAATTAAAAGGAGGATACAAAAAGGTCAAGCAAGCAGGCCACAAGGTGGGGGAGGTGGGGGGGTGCGGGGTTGGGGGTGGAGAGTAGCAAGCATGAGTGGCTCTGCTATTCCATGCCTTGCAATAATTTGTCCAAAGTGCGGACTCTCCTAAGTGTCGGGAAAGAGAGAGAGAGAGAGGGGGACGAAATAATGCACAACAGTGGTCTGGAGATGACCTCCGGAGATTGGATGTTAAAGGGTGCGGGGAGTGAGGGGGGAGAGTGGGATTAGACTGGGTGGGATATTAAAGGGCGCGGGGAGTGAGGGGGAGAGTGGGATTAGACTGGGTGGGATATTAAAGGGTGCGTGGAGTGAGGGGGAGAGTGGGATTAGACTGGGTGGGATATTAAAGGGTGCGGGGAGTGAGGGGGAGAGTGGGATTAGACTGGGTGGGATATTAAAGGGTGCGGGGAGTGAGGGGGAGAGTGGGATTAGACTGGGTGGGATATTAAAGGGTGCGGGGAGTGAGGGGGGAGAGTGGGATTAGACTGGGTGGGATATTAAAGGGTGCGGGGAGTGAGGGGGAGAGTGGGGTTAGACTGGGTGGGATATTAAAGGGTGCGGGGAGTGAGAGGGAGAGTGGGATTAGACTGGGTGGGATATTAAAGGGTGCGGGGAGTGAGGGGGAGAGTGGGATTAGACTGGGTGGGATATTAAAGGGTGCGGGGAGTGAGGGGGAGAGTGGGATTAGACTGGGTGGGATATTAAAGGGTGCGGGGAGTGAGGGGGAGAGTGGGATTAGACTGGGTGGGATATTAAAGGGTGCGGGGAGTGAGGGGGAGAGTGGGATTAGACTGGGTGGGATATGAAAGGGTGCGGGGAGTGAGGGGGAGAGTGGGATTAGACTGGGTGGGATATTAAAGGGTGCGGGGAGTGAGGGGGAGAGTGGGATTAGACTGGGTGGGATATTAAAGGGTGCAGGGGAGTGAGGGGGAGAGCGGGATTAGACTGGGTGGGATATTAAAGGGTGCAGGGGAGTGAGGGGGAGAGTGAGATTAGACTGGGTGGGATATTAAAGGGTGCGGGGAGTGAGGGGGAGAGTGGGATTAGACTGGGTGGGATATTAAAGGGTGCGGGGAGTGAGGGTGAGAGTGGGATTAGACTGGGTGGGATATTAAAGGGTGCGGGGAGTGAGGGGGAGAGTGAGATTAGACTGGGTGGGATATTAAAGGGTGCGGGGAGTGAGGGGGAGAGTGGGATTAGACTGGGTGGGATATTAAAGGGTGCGGGGAGTGAGGGTGAGAGTGGGATTAGACTGGGTGGGATATTAAAGGGTGCGGGAGGTGATGGAAACGCAGTTGAGAGTTAATCTTGTTCCGAGTGTATAGCATGTTCCGCACAGTTGGGGATGCTCCTTTGATGGTCAGATCGATTGGCATTGGCAGGAGGAGAGGATAGTGTCACGGGGTTGGAGCCTGTGTGGGCGGGGAGAATGAGGTGCCCTCTGGCGAGAGTTGGATGCCAGCCAATCGTGGTTCAGGTTCAAACCGGGGATCCGATACACTCGTTCTGCCCTCTGAGAGATTACCAAAACGCTCAGGGATACCTGAGAAACAAACCAATTAGGAGAGGGTGGAACTGAGAGTGTCCGTGTCATATATATAGCAAAGAATTCGCCCGTGCACAGCTACCGAGCAGAGTTCCTGGAGAAAGCTCCAGGGATGGAGGTGACGATGAGGCTCCTGGTAGTGTGTCTCCTTGTGAGCCTCACCGAGGGGGCGAACGAAACGGTGACAGGTGAGTCACAAAGGTTCCTCGGGGGGGAGGGGAGTGAGGACGATTATACCCCCCTCAATCCCTGCACCCTGTAATATCCCACCCAGTCTAATCCCACTCTCCCCCCCTCACTCCCCGCACCCTTTAATATCCCACCCAGTCTAATCCCACTCTCCCCCCCTCACTCCCCGCACCCTTTAATATCCCACCCAGTCTAATCCCACTCTCGCCCCCTCAATACCCGCACTCTTTAATATCCCACCCAGTCTAATGCCACTCTCCCCCTCACTCCCCGCACCCTTTAATATCCCACCCAGTCTAATCCCACTCTCCCCCCTCAATACCCGCACTCTTTAATATCCCACCCAGTCTAATCCCACTCTCCCCCTCAATACCCGCACCCTTTAATATCCCACCCAGTCTAATCCCACTCTCTCCCTCACTCCCCGCACCCTTTAATATCCCACCCAGTCTAATCCCACTCTCCCCCCTCACTCCCCGCACCCTTTAATATCCCACCCAGTCTAATCCCACTCTCCCCCTCTCACTCCCCGCACCCTTTAATATCCCACCCAGTCTAATCCCACTCTCCCCCTCAATACCCGCACCCTTTAATATCCCATCCAGTCTAATCCCACTCTCCCCCCTCACTCCCCGCACCCTTTAATATCCCACCCAGTCTAATCCCACTCTCGCCCCCTCACTCCCCGCACCCTTTAATATCCCACCCAGTCTAATCCCGCTCTCCCCTTCACTCCCCGCACCCTTTAATATCCCACCCAGTCTAATCCCACCCTCCCCCTCACTCCCCGCACCCTTTAATATCCCACCCAGTCTAATCCCACCCTCCCCCTCACTCCCCACACCCTTTAATATCCCACCCAGTCTAATCCCACTCTCCCCCTCTCACTCCCCGCACCCTTTAATATCCCACGCAGTCTATTCCCACTCTCCCCCTCACTCCCCGCACCCTTTAATGTCCCACCCAGTCTAATCCCACTCTCCCCCTCACTCCCCGCACCCTTTAATATCCCACCCAGTCTAATCCCACTCTCCCCCCCTCACTCCCCGCACCCTTTAATATCCCACCCAGTCTAATCCCACTCTCCCCCTCACTCCCCGCACCCTTTAATATCCCACCCAGTGTAATCCCACTCTCCTCCCTCACTCCCCACACCATTTAATATCCCACCCAGTCTAATCCCACTCTCCCCCTCACTCCCCGCACCCTTTAATACCCCACCTAGTCTAATCCCACTCTCCCCCTCACTCCCCGCACCCTTTAATATCCCACCCAGTCTAATCCCACTCTCCCCCTCACTCCCCGCACCCTTTAATATCCCACCCAGTCTAATCCCGCTCTCCCCCTCAATCCCCGCACCCTTTAATATCCCACCCAGTCTATTCCCACTCTCCCCCTCACTCCCCGCACCCTTTAATATCCCACCCAGTCTAATCCCACTCTCCCCCGCAATCCCCGCACCCTTTAATATCCCACCCAGTCTATTCCCACTCTCCCCCTCACTCCCCGCACCCTTTAATATCCCACCCAGTCCAATCCCACTCTCCCCCTCACTCCCCGCACCCTTTAATATCCCACCCAGTCTAATCCCGCTCTCTCCCTCAATCCCCGCACCCTTTAATATCCCACCCAGTCTAATCCCACCCTCACTCCCCATCCCTTTAATATCCCACCCAGTCTAATCCCACTCTCCCCCTCACTCCCCGCACCCTTTAATATCCCACCCAGTCTAATCCCACAATCCCCCTCACTCCCCACACCCTTTAATACCCCACCCAGTCTAATCCCACTCTCCCCCTCACTCTCCATAACCTTTAATATCCCACCCAGTCTAATCCCACTCTCCCCCCTCACTCCCCGCACCCTTTAATATCCCACCCAGTCTAATCCCACTCTCCCCCCTCACTCCCCGCACCCTTTAATATCCCACCCAGTCGAATCCCACTCTCCCCCTCACTCCCCGCACCCTTTAATATCCCACCCAGTCTAATCCCATTCTCCCCCTCACTCCCCGCACCCTTTAATATCCCACCCAGTCTAATCCCACTCTCCCCCCTCACTCCCCGCACCCTTTAATATCCCACCCAGTCGAATCCCACTCTCCCCCTCACTCCCCGCACCCTTTAATATCCCACCCAGTCTAATCCCATTCTCCCCCTCACTATCCGCACCCTTTAATATCCCACCCAGTCCAATCCCACTCTCCCCCCTCACTCCCCGCACCCTTTAATATCCCACCCAGTCCAATCCCACTCTCCCCCCTCACTCCCCGCACCCTTCAATATCCCACCCAGTCTAATCCCACTCTCCCCCTCACTCCCCGCACCCTTTAATATCCCACCCAGTCTAATCCCACTCTCCCCCTCACTCCCCGCACCCTTTAATATCCCACCCAGTCTAATCCCGCTCTCCCCCCTCACTCCCCGCACCCTTTAATATTCCACCCAGTCTAATCCTGCTCTCCCCCCTCACTCCCCGCACCCTTTAATATCCCACCCAGTCTAATCCCGCTCTCCCCCCTCACTCCCCGCACCCTTTAATATCCCACCCAGTCTAATCCCACTCTTCCCCTCACTCCCCGCATCCTTTCATATCCCACCCAGTCGAATCCCACTCACCGCCTCACTCCCCACACCCTTTAATATCCCACCCAGTAGAATCCCACTCTCCCCCTCAATCCCCGCACCCTTTAATATCCCACCCAGTCTAATCCCACTCTCCCCCTCACTCACCACACACGTTAATATCCCACCAAGTCCATTCCCAATCTCCCTCTCAGTGTGCGACCCTTTAATATCCCACTCAGTCTATTCCCACTCTCCCCCTCACTCTCCGCACCCTTTAATATCCCACCCAGTCTAATCCCACTCTCCCCCTCACTCTCCGCACCCTTTAATATCCCACCCAGTCTAATCCCGCTCTCCCCCTCACTCGGCATAACCTTTAATATCCCACTCAGTCTAATCCCACTCTCCCCCTCACTCTCCGCACCCTTTAATATCCCACCCAGTCTAATCCCACTCTACCCCTCACTCCCCACACACTTTAATATCCCACCAAGTCCATTCCCACTCTCCCTCTCAGTGTGCGACCCTTTAATATCCCAGTCAGTCTAATCCCACTCTCCCCCTCACTCCCCACACCCTTTAATATCCCACCAAGTCCATTCCCAATCTCCCTCTCAGTGTGCGACCCTTTAATATCCCACCCAGTCTAATCCCACTCTCCCCCTCACTCCCCACACCCTTTAATATCCCACCCAAGTCCATTCCCAATCTCCCTCTCAGTGTGCGACCCTTTAATATCCCACTCAGTCTAATCCCACTCTCCCCCTCACTCTCCGCACCCTTTAATATCCCACCCACTCTAATCCCACTCTCCCCCTCACTCTCCGCACCCTTTAATATCCCACCCAGTCTAATCCCGCTCTCCCCCCACTCTGCATAACCTTTAATATCCCACTCAGTCTAATCCCACTCTCCCCCTCACTCTCCGCACCCTTTAATATCCCACCCAGTCTAATCCCACTCTCCCCCTCACTCCCCACACACTTTAATATCCCACCAAGTCCATTCCCAATCTCCCTCTCAGTGTGCGACCCTTTAATATCCCAGTCAGTCTAATCCCACTCTCCCCCTCACTCCCCACACCCTTTAATATCACACCCAGTCTCATCCCACTCTCCCCCCTCACTCCCCGCACCCTTTAATATCCCACCCAGTCTAATCCCGCTCTCCCCCTCACTCCCCGCACCCTTTAATATCCCACCCAGTCTAATCCCACTCTCCCCCCTCACTCCCCGCACCCTTTAATATCCAACCCAATCTAACCCCACTCTCCCCCCTCACTCCCCGCACCTTTTAATATCCCACCCAGTCAATCCCGCTCTCCCCTCACTCCCCACACACGTTAATATCCCACCCAGATAATCCCACTCCCCCCCCTCACTCCCCACACCCTTTAATATCCCACGCAGTCTAATCCCACTCTCCCCCTCACTCCCCGCACCCTTTAATATCCCACCCAGTCAAATCCCACTCTCGCCCTCACTCCCCACACCCTTTAATATCCCACCCAGTCTAATCCCACTCTCCCCCTCACTACCCGCACCCTTTAATATCCCACCCTGTCTAATGCCACTCTCCCCCTCACTCCCCGCACCCTTTAATATCCCACCCTGTCTAATCCCACTCTCCCCCTCACTCCCTGCACCCTTTAATATCCCACCCAGTCTAATCTCACTCTCCCCCCCAGTCCCTGCACCCTTTAATATCCCACCCAGTCTAATCCCACTCTGCCCCTCACTACCCGCAACCTTTAATATCCCACCCAGTCTAATCCCACTCTCCCCCTCACTCTCTGCACCCTTTAATATCTCAACCAGTCTAATCCCACTCTCCCTCTCACTCCCCCACCCTTTAATATCCCACGCAGTCTAATCCCACTCTCCCACTCACTCCCCACACCCTTTAATATCCCACCCAGTCTAATCCCACTCTCCCCCTCACTCCCCGCACCCTTTAATATCCCACCCTGTCTAATCCCACTCTCCCCCTCACTCCCCGCACCCTTTAATATCCCACCCAGTCTAATCCCGCTCTCCCCCCTCACTCCCCGCACCCTTTAATATCCCACCCAGTCTAATCCCGCTCTCCCCCCTCACTCCCCGCACCCTTTAATATCCCAGCCAGTCTAATCCCGCTCTCCCCCCTCACTCCCCGCACCCTTTAATATCCCACGCAGTCTAATCCCACTCTTCCCCTCACTCCCCGCAACCTTTCATATCCCACCCAGTCGAATCCCACTCACCGCCTCACTCCCCACACCCTTTAATATCCCACCCAGTCTAATCCCACTCTCCCCCTCACTACCCGCACCCTTTAATATCCCACCCTGTCTAATGCCACTCTCCCCCTCACTCCCCGCACCCTTTAATATCCCACCCTGTCTAATCCCACGCTCCCCCTCACTCCCTGCACCCTTTAATATCCCACCCAGTCTAATCCCACTCTCCCCCCCAGTCCCTGCACCCTTTAATATCCCACCCAGTCTAATCCCACTCTGCCCCTCACTACCCGCACCCTTTAATATCCCACCCAGTCTAATCCCACTCTCCCCCTCACTCTCTGCACCCTTTAATATCTCAACCAGTCTAATCCCACTCTCCCTCTCACTCCCCCACCCTTTAATATCCCACGCAGTCTAATCCCACTCTCCCACTCACTCCCCACACCCTTTAATATCCCACCCAGTCTAATCCCACTCTCCCCCTCACTCCCCGCACCCTTTAATATCCCACCCAGTCTAATCCCACTCTCCCCCTCACTCCCCGCACCCTTTAATATCCCACCCAGTCTAATCCCGCTCTCCCCCCTCACTCCCCGCACCCTTTAATATCCCACCCAGTCTAATCCCGCTCTCCCCCCTCACTCCCCGCACCCTTTAATATCCCACCCAGTCTAATCCCGCTCTCCCCCCTCACTCCCCGCACCCTTTAATATCTCACGCAGTCTAATCCCACTCTTCCCCTCACTCCCCGCATCCTTTCATATCCCACCCAGTCGAATCCCACTCACCGCCTCACTACCCACACCCTTTAATATCCCACCCAGTCTAATCCCACTCTCCCCCTCAATTCCCGCACCCTTTAATATCCCACCCAGTCAAATCCCACTCTCCCCCTCACTCCCCGCACCCTTTAATATCGCACCCAGTCTAATCCCGCTCTCCCCCTCACTCTCCGCACCATTTAATATCCCACCCAGTCAGATCCCTCTCTCCCATCCACTCCCCGCACCCTTTAAAATCCCACCCAGTCTAATCCCACTCTCCCCCTCACTCCCTGCGCCCTTTAATATCCCACCCAGGCTAATCCCATTGTCTCCCTCACTCCCCGCACCCTTTAATATCCCACCCTGTCTAATCCCACTCTCCCCCTCACTCCCCACACCCTTTAACATCCCACCCAGTCTAATCCCACTCTCCCCCTCACTCCCCACACCCTTTCATATCCCACCCAGTCTAATCCCACTCTCCCGCTCACTCCCCACACCCTTTAATATCCCACCCAGTCTAATCCCACTCTCCCCCTCACTCCCCGCACCCTTTAATATCCCACCCAGTCTAATCCCACTCTCCCCTCACTCCCCACACCCTTTAATATCCCACCCAGTCTAATCCCACTCTCCCCCTCACTCCCCGCACCCTTTAATATCCGACCCAGTCTAATCCCACTCTACCCCTCACTCCCCGCACCCTTTAATATCCGACCCAGTCTAATCCCACTCTCTCCCTCACTCCCCGCACCCTTTAATATTCCACCCAGTCTAATCCCACTCTCCCCCTCACTCACCACACCCTTTAATATCCCACCCAGTCTAATCCCACTCTCCCCCTCACTCCCCGCACCCTTTAATATCCCATCCAGTCTAATCCTCCTCTCCCCCTCACTCCCCGCACCCTTTAATATCCCACCCACTCTAATCCCACTCTTCCCCTCACTCTCCGCACCATTTAATATCCCAACCAGTCTAATCCCACTTCCCCCCCTCACTTCCACATGCTGTAACATCCAACTCAGTCTAATCCCACTCTCCCCCTCACTCCCCACACCCTTTAATATCCCACCCAATCTAATCCCACTCTCCCCCCTCACTCCCCGCACCCTTTAATATCCCACCCAGTCTAATCCCACTCTCCCCCTCACTCCCCGCACCCTTTAATATCCCACCCAGTCTAATCCCACTCTCCTCCCTCACTCCCCGCACCCTTTATTATCCCACCCAGTCTAATCCCACTCTCCCCCTCACTCCCCACACCCTTTAATATCCCACCCAGTCTAATCCCACTCTGCCCCTCACTCCCCGCACCCTTTAATATCCCACCCAGTCTAATCCCACTCTGCCCCTCACTCCCCGCACCCTTTATTATCCCACCCAGTCTAATCCCACTCTCCCCTCACTCCCCGCACCCTTTAATATCCCACTCAGTCTAATCCCACTCTCCCCCTCACTCCCCGCACCCTTTAATATCCCACCCAGTCTAATCCCACTCTCCCCTCTCTCCCCGCACACTTTAATATCCCACCCAGTCTAATCCCACTCTCCCCTCACTCCCCACACCCTTTAATATCCCACCCAGTCTAATCCCACTCTCCTCCCTCACTCCCCGCACCCTTTAATATCCCACCCAGTCTAATCCCACTCTCCCGCTCACTCCCGGCACCCTTTAATATCCAACCCAGTCAAATCCCACTCTCCACCTCACTCCCCGCAACCTTTAATAACCCAACCAGTCTAATCCCACTCTCCCCCTCACACCCCGCACCCTTTAATATCCAACCCAGTCTATTCCCACTCTCCCCCCTCACTCCCCGCAACCTTTAATATCCCACCCAGTCTAATCCCACTCTCCCCCTCACTCCCCGCACCCTTTAATATCCCACCCAGTCTAATCCCACTCTGCCCCTCACTCCCCGCACCCTTTAATATCCCACCCAGTCTAATCCCACTCTCCCCTCAATCCCCACACACATTAATATCCCACCCAGTCTAATCCCACTCTCCCCCTCACTCCCCGCACCCTTTAATATCCCACCCAGTCTAATCCCACTCTCCCCTCAATCCCCACACACATTAATATCACACTAAATCTAATCCCAAAATCCCTCTCAGTGTGCGACCCTTTAATATCCCACCCAGTCTAATCCCGCTCTCCCCTCACTCCCCACACACATTAATAACCCACCCAGTCTAATCCCACTCTCCCCTCAATCCCCACACACATTAATATCCCACCCAGTCTAATCCCACTCTCCCCCTCACTCCCCGCACCCTTTAATATCCCACCCAGTCTAATCCCGCTCTCCCCTCACTCCCCACACACATTAATAACCCACCCAGTCTAATCCCACTCTCCCCTCAATCCCCACACACATTATTATCCCACCCAGTCTAATCCCACTCTCCCCTCACTCCCCACACCCTTTAATATCCCACCCAGTCTAATCCCACTCTCCTCCCTCACTCCCCGCACCCTTTAATATCCCACCCAGTCTAATCCCACTCTCCCGCTCACTCTCCGCACCCTTTAATATCCCAGCCAGTCTAATCCCACTCTCCACCTCACTCCCCGCAACCTTCAATATCCCACCCAGTCTAATCCCACTTTCCCCCTCACTCCCCGCACCCTTTAATATCCAACCCAGTCTATTCCCACTCTCCCCCCTCACTCCCCGCAACCTTTAATATCCCACCCAGTCTAATCCCACTCTCCCCCTCACTCCCCGCATCCTTTAATATCCCACCCAGTCTAATCCCACTCTGCCCCTCACTCCCCGCACCCTTTAATATCCCACCCAGTCTAATCCCACTCTCCCCTCAATCCCCACACACATTAATATCCCACCCAGTCTAATCCCACTCTCCCCCTCACTCCCCGCACCCTTTAATATCCCACCCAGTCTAATCCCACTCTCCCCTCAATCCCCACACACATTAATATCCCACCCAGTCTAATCCCACTCTCCCCCTCACTCCCCACACACATTAATATCCCACCCAGTCTAAACCCACTCTCCCCCCTCACTCCCCGCACCCTTTAATATCCCATCCAGTCTATTCCCACTCTCCCTCCTCACTCCCCGCAACCTTTAATATCCCACCCAGTCTAATCCCACTCTCCCCCTCACTCCCCACACCCTTTAATATCCCACCAAGTCTAATCCCACTCTCCCCCCTCACTCCCCGCACCCTTTAATATCCCACCCAATCTAATCCCACTCTCCCCCTCACTCCCCGCACCCTTTAATATCCCACAGAGTCTAATCCCACTCTCCCCACTCACTCCCCGCACCCTTTAATATCCCACCCAGTCTAATCCCACTCTCCCCACTCACTCCCCGCACCCTTTAATATCCCACCAAGTCTAATCCCACTCTCCCCCCTCACTCCCCACACCCTTTAATATCCTACCCAGTCTAATCCCACTCTCTCCCTCACTCCCCGCACCCTTTAATATCCCACCCAGTCTAATCCCACTCTCCCCCTCACTCCCCGCACCCTTTAATATCCGACCCAGTCTAATCCCACACTCCCCCTCACTCCCCGCACCCTTTAATATCCCACCCAGTCTAATCCCTCTCTCCCATCCAATCCCCACACCCTTTAATATCCCACCCAGTCGAATCCCACTCTCCCCCTCACTGCCCGCACCCTTCAATATCCCACCCAGTCTAATCCCACTCTCCCCCTCACTCCCCTCACCCTTTAATATCCCACGCAGTCTAATCCCACTCTCCCCCTCACTCCCTGCACCCTTTCATGTCCCACCCAGTCTAATCCCACTCTCCCCCTCACTCCCCACGCCCTTTAATATCCCACCCAGTCTAATCCCACTCTCCCCTCACTCCCAACACACGTTAATATCCCACCAAGTCCATTCCCAATCTCCCTCTCAGTGTGCGACCCTTTAATATCCCACCCAGTCTAATCAGACTCTCCCTCTCACTCCCCCACCCTTTCATATCCCACCCAGTCTAATTGCACTCTCCCCCTCACTTCCCGCACCCTTTAATATCCCACCCAGTCTAATCCCACTCTCCCCTCACTCCCCACACACGTTAATAAACCACCCAGTCTAATCCCACTCTCCCCCTCACTCCCCACACCCTTTAATATCCCACCCAGTCTAATCCCACCCTCCCCCTCACTCCCCGCACCCTTTAATATCCCACCCAGTCTAATCCCGCTCTCCCCCTCACTCCCCGCACCCTTTAATATCCCACCCAGTCTAATCCCACTCTCCCCCTCACTCCCCCCACCCTTTAATATCCCACTCAGTCTAATTCCACTCTCCCCCTCACTCCCCGCACCCTTTAATATCCCACCCAGTCTAATCCCACTCTCCCTCTCACTCCCCGCACCCTTTAATATCCCACCCAGTCTAATCCCACTCTCCCCCTCACTCCCCTACCCTTTCATATCCCACCGAGTCTAATCCCACTCTCCCCCTCACTCCCCGCGCCCTTTAATATCCCACCCAGTCTAATCCCACTCTCATCCTCACTCCCCGCACCCTTTAATTTCCCACCCAGTCTAATCCCACTCTCCCCCTCACTCCCCACACCCTTTACTATCCCACCCAATCTAATCCCACTCTCTCCCTCACTCCCCACACCCTTTACTATCCCACCCAATCTAATCCCACTCTCTCCCCTCACTCCCCGCACCCTGTAATATCCCACCCAGTCTAATCGCACTCTCCCCCTCACCCCCCGCACCCTTTAATATCCCACCCAGTCTAATCCCACTCTCCCCTCACTCCCCACACACGTTAATAACCCACCCAGTCTAATCCCACTCTCCCCCTCACTCCCCACACCCTTTAATATCCCACCCAGTCGAATCCCACCCTCCCCCTCACTCCCCGCACCCTTTAATATCCCACCCAGTCTAATCCCACTCTCCCCCTCACTCCCCGCGCCCTTTAATATCCCACCCAGTCTAATCCCACTCTCCCCCTCACTGCCCGCACCCTTCAATATCCCACCCAGTCTAATCCCACTCTCCCCCTCACTCCCCACGCCCTTTAATATCCCACCCAGTCTAATCCCACTCTCCCCCTCACTCCCTGCACACTTTCATGTCCCACCCAGTCTAATCCCACTCTCCCCCTCACTCCCCACGCCCTTTAATATCCCACCCAGTCTAATCCCACTCTCCCCTCACTCCCAACACACGTTAATATCCCACCCAGTCTAATCCCACTCTCCCCCTCACTCCCCATGCCCTTTAATATCCCACCCAGTCTAATCCCACTCTCCCCCTCACTCCCTGCACACTTTCATGTCCCACCCAGTCTAATCCCACTCTCCCCCTCACTCCCCACGCCCTTTAATATCCCACCCAGTCTAATCCCACTCTCCCCTCACTCCCAACACACGTTAATATCCCACCAAGTCCATTCCCAATCTCCCTCTCAGTGTGCGACCCTTTAACATCCCACCCAGTCTAATCCCCCTCTCCCTCTCACTCCCCCACCCTTTCATATCCCACCCAGTCTAATCGCACTCTCCCCCTCACTCCCCGCACCCTTTAATATCCCACCCAGTCGAATCCCACTCTCCCCTCACTCCCCACACACGTTAATAACCAACCAATCTAATCCCACTCTCCCCCTCACTCCCCACACCCTTTATTAACCCACCCAGTCTAATCCCACCCTCCCCCTCACTCCCCGCACCCTTTAATATCCCACCCAGTCTAATCCCACTCTCCCCCTCACTCCCCGCACCCTTTAATATCCCACCCAGTCTAATCCCACTCTCCCCCTCACTCCCCGCACCCTTTAATATCCCACCCAGTCTAATTCCACTCTCCCCCTCACTCCTCGCACCCTTTAATATCCCACCCAGTCTAATTCCACTCTCCCCCTCACTCCTCGCACCCTTTAATATCCCACCGAGTCTAATCCCACTCTCCCCCTCACTCCCCGCGCCCTTTAAGATCCCACCCAGTCTAATCCCACTCTCATCCTCACTCTCCGCACCCTTTAGTTTCCCACCCAGTCTAATCCCACTCTCCCCCTCACTCCCCGCACCCTTTAATATCCCGCCCAGTCTAATCCCACTCTCCCCCTCACTCCCCACACCCTTTACTATCCCACCCAATCTAATCCCACTCTCTCCCCTCACTCCCCGCACCCTTTAATATCCCACCCAGTCTAATCGCACTCTCCCCCTCACTCCCGGCACCCTTTAATATCCCACCCAGTCTAATCCCACTCTCCCCTCACTCCCCACACACGTTAATAACCCACCCAGTCTAATCCCACTCTCCCCCTCACTCCCCACACCCTTTAATATCCCACCCAGTCTAATCCCACCCTCCCCCTCACTCCCCGCACCCTTTAATATCCCACCCAGTCTAATCCCAATCTCCCCCTCACTCCCCGCACCCTTTAATATCCCACCCAGTCTAATCCCACTCTCACCCTCACTCCCCGCACCCTTTAATATCCCACCCAGTCTAATTCCACTCTCCCCCTCACTCCCCGCACCCTTTAATATCCCACCCAGTCTAATCCCACTCTCCCTCTCACTCCCCTACCCTTTCATATCCCACCGAGTCTAATCCCACTCTCCCCCCTCACTCCCCACACCCTTTAATTTCCTACCCAGTCTAATCCCACTCTCCCCCTCACTCCCCACTCCCTTTACTATCCCACCCAATCTAATCCCACTCTCTCCCTCACTCCCCACACCCTTTACTATCCCACCCAATCTAATCCCACTCTCTCCCCTCACTCCCCGCACCCTTTAATATCCCACCCAGTCTAATCCCACTCTCCCCACTCACTCCCCGCACCCTTTAATATCCCACCCAGTCTAATCCCACTCTCCCCACTCACTCCCCGCACCCTTTAATATCCCACCCAGTCTAATCCCACTCTCCCCCCTCACTCCCCACACCCTTTAATATCCCACCCAGTCTAATCCCACTCTCCCCCCTCACTCCCCACACCCTTTAATATCCCACCCAGTCTAATCCCACTCTCCCCACTCACTCCCCGCACCCTTTAATATCCCACCCAGTCTAATCCCACTCTCCCCCCTCACTCCCCGCACCCTTTAATATCCGACCCAGTCTAATCCCACACTCCCCCTCACTCCCCACACCCTTTGATATCCCACCCAGTCTAATCCCACTCTCCCCCTCACTCCCCGCACCCTTTAATATCCCACCCAGTCTAATCCCTCTCTCCCATCCAATCCCCACACCCTTTAATATCCCACCCAGTCTAATCCCACTCTCCCCCTCACTGCCCGCACCCTTCAATATCCCACCCAGTCTAATCCCACTCTCCCCCTCACTCCCCTCACCCTTTAATATCCCACGCAGTCTAATCCCACTCTCCCCCTCACTCCCTGCACACTTTCATGTCCCACCCAGTCTAATCCCACTCTCCCCCTCACTCCCCACGCCCTTTAATATCCCACCCAGTCTAATCCCACTCTCCCCTCACTCCCAACACACGTTAATATCCCATCAAGTCCATTCCCAATCTCCCTCTCAGTGTGCGACCCTTTAATATCCCACCCAGTCTAATCCCACTCTCCCTCTCACTCCCCCACCCTTTCATATCCCACCCAGTCTAATCGCACTCTCCCCCTCACTCCCCGCACCCTTTAATATCCCACCCAGTCTAATCCCACTCTCCCCTCACTCCCCACACACGTTAATAACCCACCCAGTCTAATCCCACTCTCCCCCTCACTCCCCACACCCTTTAATATCCCACCCAGTCTCATCCCACCCTCCCCCTCACTCCCCGCACCCTTTAATATCCCACCCAATCTAATCCCACTCTCTCCCCTCACTCCCCGCACCCTTTAATATCCCACCCAGTCTAATCGCACTCTCCCCCTCACTCCCCGCACCCTTTAATATCCCACCCAGTCTAACCCCACTCTCCCCCTCACTCCCCTTCACCCTTTAATATCCCACCCAGTCTAATCCCACTCTCCCCCTCACTCCCCGCACCCTTTAATGTCCCACCCAGTCTAATCCCACTCTCCCCCTCACTCCCCGCACCCTTTAATATCCCACCCAGTCTAATCCCACTCTCCCCTCACTCCCCACACACGTTAATAACCCACCCAGTCTAATCCCACTCTCCCCCTCACTCCCCGCACCCTTTAATGTCCCACCCAGTCTAATCCCACTCTCCCCCTCACTCCCCACACCCTTTAATATCCCACCCAGTCTAATCCCACCCTTCCCCTCACTCCCCGCACCCTTTAATATCCCACCCAGTCTAATCCCACTCTCCCCCTCACTCCCCTCACCCTTTAATATCCCACGCAGTCTAATCCCACTCTCCCCCTCACTCCCTGCACACTTTCATGTCCCACCCAGTCTAATCCCACTCTCCCCCTCACTCCCCACGCCCTTTAATATCCCACCCAGTCTAATCCCACTCTCCCCTCACTCCCAACACACGTTAATATCCCATCAAGTCCATTCCCAATCTCCCTCTCAGTGTGCGACCCTTTAATATCCCACCCAGTCTAATCCCACTCTCCCTCTCACTCCCCCACCCTTTCATATCCCACCCAGTCTAATCGCACTCTCCCCCTCACTCCCCGCACCCTTTAATATCCCACCCAGTCTAATCCCACTCTCCCCTCACTCCCCACACACGTTAATAACCCACCCAGTCTAATCCCACTCTCCCCCTCACTCCCCACACCCTTTAACATCCCACCCAGTCTCATCCCACCCTCCCCCTCACTCCCCGCACCCTTTAATATCCCACCCAATCTAATCCCACTCTCTCCCCTCACTCCCCGCACCCTTTAATATCCCACCCAGTCTAATCGCACTCTCCCCCTCACTCCCCGCACCCTTTAATATCCCACCCAGTCTAACCCCACTCTCCCCCTCACTCCCCTTCACCCTTTAATATCCCACCCAGTCTAATCCCACTCTCCCCCTCACTCCCCGCACCCTTTAATGTCCCACCCAGTCTAATCCCACTCTCCCCCTCACTCCCCGCACCCTTTAATATCCCACCCAGTCTAATCCCACTCTCCCCTCACTCCCCACACACGTTAATAACCCACCCAGTCTAATCCCACTCTCCCCCTCACTCCCCGCACCCTTTAATGTCCCACCCAGTCTAATCCCACTCTCCCCCTCACTCCCCACACCCTTTAATATCCCACCCAGTCTAATCCCACCCTTCCACTCACTCCCCGCACCCTTTAATATCCCACCCAGTCTAATCCCACTCTCCCCCTCACTCCCCGCACCCTTTAATATCCCACCCAGTCTAATTCCACTCTCCCCCTCACTCCCCGCACCCTTTAATATCCCACCCAGTCTAATCCCACTCTCCCTCTCACTCCCCTACCCTTTCATATCCCACCGAGTCTAATCCCACTCTCCCCCTCACTCCCCGCGCCCTTTAATATCCCACCCAGTCCAATCCCACTCTCATCCTCACTCCCCGCACCCTTTAATTTCCCACCCAGTCCAATCCCACTCTCCCCCTCACTCCCCACACCCTTTAATATCCCACCCAGTCTAATCCCACTCTCCCCCTCACTCCCCGCACCCTTTAATATCCCACCCAGTCTAATCCCACTCTGCCCCTCACTCCCCGCACCCTTTAATATCCCACCCAGTCTAATCCCACTCTCCCCTCAATCCCCACACACATTAATATCCCACCCAGTCTAATCCCACTCTCCCCCTCACTCCCCGCACCCTTTAATATCCCACCCAGTCTAATCCCACTCTCCCCTCAATCCCCACACACATTAATATCACACCAAATCTAATCCCAAAATCCCTCTCAGTGTGCGACCCTTTAATATCCCACCCAGTCTAATCCCGCTCTCCCCTCACTCCCCACACACATTAATAACCCACCCAGTCTAATCCCGCTCTCCCCTCAATCCCCACACACATTAATATCCCACCCAGTCTAATCCCACTCTCCCCCTCACTCCCCGCACCCTTTAATATCCCACCCAGTCTAATCCCGCTCTCCCCTCACTCCCCACACACATTAATAACCCACCCAGTCTAATCCCACTCTCCCCTCAACCCCCACACACATTAATATCCCACCCAGTCTAATCCCACTGTCCCCTCACTCCCCACACCCTTTAATATCCCACCCAGTCTAATCCCACTCTCCTCCCTCACTCCCCGCACCCTTTAATATCCCACCCAGTCTAATCCCACTCTCCCGCTCACTCCCCGCACCCTTTCATATCCAACCCAGTCTAATCCCACTCTCCACCTCACTCCCCGCAACCTTTAATATCCCACCCAGTCTAATCCCACTCTCCCCCTCACTCCCCGCACCCTTTAATATCCAACCCAGTCTATTCCCACTCTCCCCCCTCACTCCCCGCAACCTTTAATATCCCACCCAGTCTAATCCCACTCTCCCCCTCACTCCCCGCACCCTTTAATATCCCACCCAGTCTAATCCCACTCTGCCCCTCACTCCCCGCACCCTTTAATATCCAACCCAGTCTAATCCCACTCTCCCCTCAATCCCCACACACATTAATATCCCACCCAGTCTAATCCCACTCTCCCCCTCACTGCCCGCACCCTTTAATATCCCACCCAGTCTAATCCCACTCTCCCCTCAATCCCCACACACATTAATATCCCACCCAGTCTAATCCCACTCTCCCCCTCACTCCCCACACACATTAATATCCCACCCAGTCTAATCCCACTCTCCCCCCTCACTCCCCGCACCCTTAAATATCCCACCCAGTCTATTCCCACTCTCCCTCCTCACTCCCCGCAACCTTTAATATCCCACGCAGTCTAATCCCACTCTCCCCCTCACTCCCCACACCCTTTAATATCCCACCCAGTCTAATCCCACTCTCCCCGCTCACTCCCCGCACCCTTTAATATCCCACCCAATCTAATCCCACTCTCCCCCTCACTCCCCGCACCCTTTAATATCCCACCCAGTCTAATCCCACTCTCCCCACTCACTCCCCGCACCCTTTAATATCCCACCCAGTCTAATCCCACTCTCCCCCTCACTCCCCGCACCCTTTAATATCCCACCCAGTCTAATCCCACTCTCCCCCCTCACTCCCCTGCATCCTTTAATATCCCACCCAGTCTAATCCCACTCTCCCCCTCACTCCCCGCACCCTTTAATATCCCACCCAGTCTAATCCCACTCTCCCCCCTCACTCCCCACACCCTTTAATATCCCACCCAGTCTAATCCCACTCTCCCCACTCACTCCCCGCACCCTTTAATATCCCACCCAGTCTAATCCCACTCTCCCCCCTCACTCCCCACAGCCTTTAATATCCCACCCAGTCTAATCCCACTCTTTCCCTCACTCCCCGCACCCTTTAATATCCCACCCAGTCTAATCCCACTCTCCCCCTCACTCCCCGCACCCTATAATATCCGACCCAGTCTAATCCCACACTCCCCCTCACTCCCCGCACCCTTTAATATCCCACCCAGTCTAATCCCTCTCTCCCATCCAATCCCCACACCCTTTAATATCCCACCCAGTCTAATCCCACTCTCCCCCTCACTGCCCGCACCCTTCAATATCCCACCCAGTCTAATCCCACTCTCCCCCTCACTCCACTCACCCTTTAATATCCCACGCAGTCTAATCCCACTCTCCCCCTCACTCCCTGCACCCGTGCATGTCCCACCCAGTCTAATCCCACTCTCCCCCTCACTCCCCACGCCCTTTAATATCCCAACCAGTCTAATCCCACTCTCCCCTCACTCCCAACACACGTTAATATCCCACCAAGTCCATTCCCAATCTCCCTCTCAGTGTGCGACCCTTTAATATCCCACCCAGTCTAATCCCACTCTCCCTCTCACTCCCCCACCCTTTCATATCCCACCCAGTCTAATCGCACTCTCCCCCTCACTTCCCGCACCCTTTAATATCCCACCCAGTCTAATCCCCCTCTCCCCTCACTCTCCACACACGTTAATAACCCACCCAGTCTAATCCCACTCTCCCCCTCACTCCCCACACCCTTTAATATCCCACCCAGTCTAATCCCACCCTCCCCCTCACTCCCCGCACCCTTTAATATCCCACCCAGTCTAATCCCACTCTCCCCCTCACTCCCCGCACCCTTTAATATCCCACCCAGTCTAATCCCACTCTCCCCCTCACTCCCCCCACCCTTTAATATCCCACCCAGTCTAATTCCACTCTCCCCCTCACTCCCCGCACCCTTTAATATCCCACCCAGTCTAATCCCACTCTCCCTCTCACTCCCCGCACCCTTTAATATCCCACCCAGTCTAATCCCACTCTCCCCCTCACTCCCCTACCCTTTCATATCCCACCGAGTCTAATCCCACTCTCCCCCTCACTCCCCGCGCCCTTCAATATCCCACCCAGTCTAATCCCACTCTCATCCTCACTCCCCGCACCCTTTAATTTCCCACCCAGTCTAATCCCACTCTCCCCCTCACTCCCCACACCCTTTACTATCCCACCCAATCTAATCCCACTCTCTCCCTCACTCCCCACACCCTTTACTATCCCACCCAATCTAATCCCACTCTCTCCCCTCACTCCCCGCACCCTTTAATATCCCACCCAGTCTAATCGCACTCTCCCCCTCACTCCCCGCACCCTTTAATATCGCACCCAGTCTAATCCCACTCTCCCCTCACTCCCCACACACGTTAATAACCCACCCAGTCTAATCCCACTCTCCCCCCTCACTCCCCACACCCTTTAATATCCCACCCAGTCTAATCCCACTCTTTCCCTCACTCCCCGCACCCTTTAATATCCCACCCAGTCTAATCCCACTCTCCCCCTCACTCCCCGCACCCTATAATATCCGACCCAGTCTAATCCCACACTCCCCCTCACTCCCCGCACCCTTTAATATCCCACCCAGTCTAATCCCTCTCTCCCATCCAATCCCCACACCCTTTAATATCCCACCCAGTCTAATCCCACTCTCCCCCTCACTGCCCGCACCCTTCAATATCCCACCCAGTCTAATCCCACTCTCCCCCTCACTCCCCTCACCCTTTAATATCCCACGCAGTCTAATCCCACTCTCCCCCTCACTCCCTGCACCCGTGCATGTCCCACCCAGTCTAATCCCACTCTCCCCCTCACTCCCCACGCCCTTTAATATCCCAACCAGTCTAATCCCACTCTCCCCTCACTCCCAACACACGTTAATATCCCACCAAGTCCATTCCCAATCTCCCTCTCAGTGTGCGACCCTTTAATATTCCACCCAGTCTAATCCCACTCTCCCTCTCACTCCCCCACCCTTTCATATCCCACCCAGTCTAATCGCACTCTCCCCCTCACTTCCCGCACCCTTTAATATCCCACCCAGTCTAATCCCCCTCTCCCCTCACTCTCCACACACGTTAATAACCCACCCAGTCTAATCCCACTCTCCCCCTCACTCCCCACACCCTTTAATATCCCACCCAGTCTAATCCCACCCTCCCCCTCACTCCCCGCGCCCTTCAATATCCCACCCAGTCTAATCCCACTCTCATCCTCACTCCCCGCACCCTTTAATTTCCCACCCAGTCTAATCCCACTCTCCCCCTCACTCCCCACACCCTTTACTATCCCACCCAATCTAATCCCACTCTCTCCCTCACTCCCCACACCCTTTACTATCCCACCCAATCTAATCCCACTCTCTCCCCTCACTCCCCGCACCCTTTAATATCCCACCCAGTCTAATCGCACTCTCCCCCTCACTCCCCGCACCCTTTAATATCCCACCCAGTCTAATCCCACTCTCCCCTCACTCCCCACACACGTTAATAACCCACCCAGTCTAATCCCACTCTCCCCCTCACTCCCCACACCCTTTAATATCCCACCCAGTCTAATCCCACCCTCCCCCTCACTCCCCGCACCCTTTAATATCCCACCCAGTCTAATCCCACTCTCCCCCTCACTCCCCGCGCCCTTTAATATCCCACCCAGTCTAATCCCACTCTCCCCCTCACTGCCCGCACCCTTCAATATCCCACCCAGTCTAATCCCACTCTCCCCCTCACTCCCCACGCCCTTTAATATCCCACCCAGTCTAATCCCACTCTCCCCCTCACTCCCTGCACACTTTCATGTCCCACCCAGTCTAATCCCACTCTCCCCCTCACTCCCCACGCCCTTTAATATCCCACCCAGTCTAATCCCACTCTCCCCTCACTCCCAACACACGTTAATATCCCACCAAGTCCATTCCCAATCTCCCGCTCAGTGTGCGACCCTTTAATATCCCACCCAGTCTAATCCCCCTCTCCCTCTCACTCCCCCACCCTTTCATATGCCACCCAGTCTAATCGCACTCTCCCCCTCACTCCCCGCACCCTTTAATATCCCACCCAGTCGAATCCCACTCTCCCCTCACTCCCCACACACGTTAATAACGCACCCAGTCTAATCCCACTCTCCCCCTCACTCCCCACACCCTTTATTAACCCACCCAGTCTAATCCCACCCTCCCCCTCACTCCCCGCACCCTTTAATATCCCACCCAGTCTAATCCCACTCTCCCCCCTCACTCCCCGCACCCTTTAATATCCCACCCAGTCTATTCCCACTCTCCCTCCTCACTCCCCGCAACTTTTAATATCCCACCCAGTCTAATCCCACTCTCCCCCTCACTCCCCACACCCTTTAATATCCCACCCAGTCTAATCCCACTCTCCCCCCTCACTCCCCGCACCCTTTAATATCCCACCCAATCTAATCCCACTCTCCCCCTCACTCCCCGCACCCTTTAATATCCCACCCAGTCTAATCCCACTCTCCCCACTCACTCCCCGCACCCTTTAATATCCCACCCAGTCTAATCCCACTCTCCCCCTCACTCCCCGCACCCTTTAATATCCCACCCAGTCTAATCCCACTCTCCCCCCTCACTCGCCTGCATCCTTTAATATCCCACCCAGTCTAATCCCACTCTCCCCCTCACTCCCCGCACCCTTTAATATCCCACCCAGTCTAATCCCACTCTCCCCCCTCACTCCCCACACCCTTTAATATCCCACCCAGTCTAATCCCACTCTCCCCAGTCACTCCCCGCACCCTTTAATATCCCACCCAGTCTAATCCCACTCTCCCCCCTCACTCCCCACACCCTTTAATATCCCACCCAGTCTAATCCCATTCTCTCCCTCACTCCCCGCACCCTTTAATATCCCACCCAGTCTAATCCCACTCTCCCCCTCACTCCCCGCACCCTTTAATATCCGACCCAGTCTAATCCCACACTCCCCCTCACTCCCCGCACCCTTTAATATCCCACCCAGTCTAATCCCTCTCTCCCATCCAATCCCCACACCCTTTAATATCCCACCCAGTCTAATCCCACTCTCCCCCTCACTGCCCGCACCCTTCAATATCCCACCCAGTCTAATCCCACTCTCCCCCTCACTCCCCTCACCCTTTAATATCCCACGCAGTCTAATCCCACTCTCCCCCTCACTCCCTGCACCCTTTCATGTCCCACCCAGTCTAATCCCACTCTCCCCCTCACTCCCCACGCCCTTTAATATCCCAACCAGTCAAATCCCACTCTCCCCTCACTCCCAACACACGTTAATATCCCACCAAGTCCATTCCCAATCTCCCTCTCAGTGTGCGACCCTTTAATATCCCACCCAGTCTAATCCCCCTCTCCCTCTCACTCCCCCACCCTTTCATATGCCACCCAGTCTAATCGCACTCTCCCCCTCACTCCCCGCACCCTTTAATATCCCACCCAGTCGAATCCCACTCTCCCCTCACTCCCCACACACGTTTATAACGCACCCAGTCTAATCCCACTCTCCCCCTCACTCCCCACACCCTTTATTAACCCACCCAGTCTAATCCCACCCTCCCCCTCACTCCCCGCACCCTTTAATATCCCACCCAGTCTAATCCCACTCTCCCCCTCACTCCCCGCACCCTTTAATATCCCACCCAGTCTAATCCCACTCTCCCCCTCACTCCCCGCACCCTTTAATATCCCACCCAGTCTAATTCCAATCTCCCCCTCACTCCCCGCACCCTTTAATATCCCACCCAGTCTAATCCCACTCTCCCTCTCACTCCCCTACCCTTTCATATCCCACCGAGTCTAATCCCACTCTCCCCCCTCACTCCCCACACCCTTTAATTTCCCACCCAGTCTAATCCCACTCTCCCCCTCACTCCCCACTCCCTTTACTATCCCACCCAATCTAATCCCACTCTCTCCCTCACTCCCCACACCCTTTACTATCCCACCCAAACTAATCCCACTCTCTCCCCTCACTCCCCGCACCCTTTAATATCCCACCCAGTCTAATCCCACTCTCCCCCTCACTCCCCCCACCCTTTAATATCCCACCCAGTCTAATCCCACTCTCCCTCTCACTCCCCTACCCTTTCATATCCCACCGAGTCTAATCCCACTCTCCCCCCTCACTCCCCACACCCTTTAATTTCCCACCCAGTCTAATCCCACTCTCCCCCTCACTCCCCACTCCCTTTACTATCCCACCCAATCTAATCCCACTCTCTCCCTCACTCCCCGCACCCTTTAATATCCCACCCAGTCTAATCCCACTCTCCCCCTCACTCCCCCCACCCTTTAATATCCCACCCAGTCTAATCCCACTCTCCCCCTCACTCCCCACACCCTTTACTATCCCACCCAGTCTAATCCCACTCTCTCCCTCACTCCCCACACCCTTTACTATCCCACCCAATCTAATCCCACTCTCTCCCCTCACTCCCCGCACCCTTTAATATCCCACCCAGTCTAATCCCACTCTCCCCCTCACTCCCCGCACCCTTTAAAAGCCCACCCAGTCTAATCCCACTCTCTCCCTCACTCCCCGCACCCTTTAGTATCCCACCCAGTCTAATCCCACTCTCCCACTCACTCCCCGCACCCTTTAATATCCCATCCAGTCTAATCCCACTCTCCCACTCACTCCCCGCACCCTTTAATATCCCACCCAGTCTAATCCCACTCTCCCCCTCACTCCCCTACCCTTTAATATCCCACCCAGTCTAATCCCACTCTCTCCCTCACTCCCCGCACCCTTTACTATCCCACCCAGTCTAATCCCACTCTCCCCCTCACTCCCCGCACCCTTTAATATCCCACCCAGTCTAATCCCACTCTCTCCCTCACTCCCTGCACTCTTTAATATCCCACCCAGTCTAATCCCACTCACTCCCCGCACCCTTTAATATCCCACCCACTCTAATTCCACTCTCCCACTCACTCCCCGCACCCTTTAATATCCCACCCAGTCCAATCCCACTCTCCCCCTCACTCCCCGCACCCTTTAATATCCCACCCAGTCCAACCCCTCTCTCCCCCTCACTCCCCACACCCTTTAATATCCCACCCAGTCTAATCCCACTCTCCCCCCTCACTCCCCGCACCCTTTAATATCCCACCCAGTCTAATCCCACTCTCCCCCCTCACTCCCCGCACCCTTTAATATCCCACCCAGTCTAATCCCTCTCTCCCATCCACTCCCCACACCTTTTAATATCTGTCTGAGTCTAATCCAACTCCCTCCTCACTTGCCACAATCTTGAGTACCCCAACCGTTTTGATCTGCATCTCCATTACAGAAAGTGGCAATTTAGCATGGCCAATCCACCCAACCTGCACATCTTTGGACACTAAGGCAATTTAGCACGGAGAATCCACCAAACATACACTTCTTTGGGCATTGAGGGACATTTTAGCATGGCCAATCCACCCAACCTGCATATCTTTGGACACTAAGGGACAATTTGACGTCACCAATGCACTTTACCTGCACATCTTTGGACATTAAGGGACAATTTAGCATGGCCAATCCATCAAACTGCCTGATTTTTGGACACAATAGGGACATTCAGCATGGCCAATTCACCATTTCCCATCATTGACAATATATTATTTGGAATTAAGGGATATGGAGAGTGGAACTGAGAGAAACAGAATTGGGAGTTCAGTATTTTCTCTTCACTGAAGAAATTTATTGAATGGGGAGCAGGTTTGGAAGGGGCTGAATGACCTTACACAGCTCTAATTCCTGATGTTGAGAGTGTTACATCTCTTCAAAACCAGTTCAGGTTGAACCAAAAATGTTGTTGTGTTGACAGATGAGGTATTTGAATGCCCGGCTGAGTCTCGACTGACCCCCATTTGTCAGATGAAACTGGGGAATCGATGTTCCAGCGATGATGACTGTGATATCTGGCAGAGTTGTTGTGAGGCTGGATGTGGGAAGAGATGTGTGATGAAGCTCAAGTTCGAAGGTAAGGATCAGAGAGAGTCCAACACTCATCCGTCTGTCTCTGTTACCCACAGGAACACCCAGACTAACTCTGTATCTATCACTGTGGTGCACCTGTCCCGGGAGTGTTTGATGGGGGACAGTGTAGAGGGAGCTTTACTCTGTATCTAACCCCGTGCTGTACCTGTCCTGGGAGTGTTTGATGGGGGACAGTGTAGAGGGAGCTTTACTCTGTATCTAACATCGTGCTGTACCTGTCCTGGGAGTGTTTGATGGGGGACAGTGGAGAGGGAGCTTTACTCTGTATCTAACCCCGTGCTGTACCTGTCCCGGGAGTGTTTGATGGGGGACAGTGTAGAGGGAGCTTTACTCTGTATCTAACCCCGTGCTGTACCTGTCCTGGGAGTGTTTGATGTGGACAGTGTAGAGGGAGCTTTACTCTGTATCGAACCCCGTGCTGTACCTGTCCTGAGAGTGTTTGATGGGGACAGTGTAGAGGGAGCTTTACTCTGTATCTAACCCCGTGCTGTACCTGTCCTGGGAGTGTTTGATGTGGACAGTGTAGAGGGAGCTTTACTCTGTATCTAACCCCGTGCTGTACCTGTCCTGAGAGTGTTTGATGGGGACAGTGTAGAGGGAGCTTTAGTCTGTATCTAACCCCGTGCTATACCTGTCCTGGGAGTGGTTGATGGGGACAGTGTAGAGGGGGTTTTACTCTGTATCTAACCCCCTGCTGTAACAGTCCTGAGAGTGTTTGATGGGGGCAGTGCAGAGGGAACTTTACTCTGTATCTAACCCCGTGCTGTACCTGTCCTGGGAGCGTTTGATGGGGACAGTGTAGAGGGAGCTTTACTCTGTATCTAACCCCGTGCTGCACCTGTCTTGGGAGTGTTTGATGGGGACAGTGTAGAGGGAGCTTTACTCTGTATCTAACCCCGTGCTGTACCTGTCCTGGGAGTGCTTGATGGGGGACAGTGTAGAGGGAGCTTTACTCTGTATCTAACCCCGTGCTGTACCTGTCCTGGGAGTGTTTGATGGGGGACAGTGTAGAGGGAGCTTTACTCTGTATCTAACCCCGTGCTGTACCTGTCCTGGGAGTGTTTGATGGGGGACAGTGTAGAGGGAGCTTTACTCTGTATCTAACATCGTGCTGTACCTGTCCTGGGAGTGTTTGATGGGGGACAGTGGAGAGGGAGCTTTACTCTGTATCTAACCCCGTGCTGTACCTGTCCCGGGAGTGTTTGATGGGGGACAGTGTAGAGGGAGCTTTACTCTGTATCTAACCCCGTGCTGTACCTGTCCTGGGAGTGTTTGATGTGGACAGTGTAGAGGGAGCTTTACTCTGTATCGAACCCCGTGCTGTACCTGTCCTGAGAGTGTTTGATGGGGACAGTGTAGAGGGAGCTTTACTCTGTATCTAACCCCGTGCTGTACCTGTCCTGGGAGTGTTTGATGTGGACAGTGTAGAGGGAGCTTTACTCTGTATCTAACCCCGTGCTGTACCTGTCCTGAGAGTGTTTGATGGGGACAGTGTAGAGGGAGCTTTAGTCTGTATCTAACCCCGTGCTATACCTGTCCTGGGAGTGGTTGATGGGGACAGTGTAGAGGGGGTTTTACTCTGTATCTAACCCCCTGCTGTAACAGTCCTGAGAGTGTTTGATGGGGGCAGTGCAGAGGGAACTTTACTCTGTATCTAACCCCGTGCTGTACCTGTCCTGGGAGCGTTTGATGGGGACAGTGTAGAGGGAGCTTTACTCTGTATCTAACCCCGTGCTGCACCTGTCTTGGGAGTGTTTGATGGGGACAGTGTAGAGGGAGCTTTACTCTGTATCTAACCCCGTGCTGTACCTGTCCTGGGAGTGCTTGATGGGGGACAGTGTAGAGGGAGCTTTACTCTGTATCTAACCCCGTGCTGTACCTGTCCTGGGAGTGTTTGATGTGGACAGTGTAGAGGGAGCTTTACTCTGTATCGAACCCCGTGCTGTACCTGTCCTGGGAGTGTTTGATGGGGGACAGTGTAGAGGGAGCTTTACTCTGTATCTAACCCCGTGCTGTACCTGTCCTGGGAGTGTTTGATGGGGGCAGTGTAGAGGGAGCTTTACTCTGTATCTAACCCCGTGCTGTACCTGTCCTGGGAGTGTTTGATGGGGACAGTGCAGAGGGAGCTTTACTCTGTATCTAACGCCGTGCTGTACCTGTCCTGGGAGTGTTTGATGGGGACAGTGTAGAGGGAGCTTTACTCTGTATCTAACCCCGTGCTGTACCTGTCCTGGGAGTGTTTGATGGGGACAGTGTAGAGGGAGCTTTACTCTGTATCTAACCGCGTGCTGTACCTGTCCTGGGAGTGTTTGATGGGGACAGTGTAGAGGGAGCTTTACTCTGTATCTAACCCCGTGCTGTACCTGTCCTGGGAGTGTTTGATGGGGGACAGTGTCGAGGGAGCTTTACTCTGTATCTAACCCCGTGCTGTACCTGTCCTGGGAGTGTTTGATGGGGGACAGTGTAGAGGGAGCTTTACTCTGTATCTTACCCCGTGCTGTACCTGTCCTGGGAGTGTTTGATGGGGGACAGTGTAGAGGGAGCTTTACTCTGTATCTAACCCCGTGCTGTACCTGTCCTGGGAGTGTTTGATGGGGGACAGTGTAGAGGGAGCTTTACTCTGTATCTCACCCCGTGCTGTACCTGTCCTGGGAGTGTTTGATGGGGACAGTGTAGAGGGAGCTTTACTCTGTATCTAACCCCGTGCTGTACCTGTCCTGGGAGTGTTTGATGGGGACAGTGTAGAGGGAGCTTTACTCTGTATCTAACCCCGTGCTGTACCTGTCCTGGGAGTGTTTGATGGGGGACAGTGTCGAGGGAGCTTTACTCTGTATCTAACCCCGTGCTGTACCTGTCCTGGGAGTGTTTGATGGGGACAGTGTAGAGGGAGCTTTACTCTGTATCTAACCCCGTGCTGTACCTGTCCTGGGAGTGTTTGATGGGGACAGTGTAGAGGGAGCTTTACTCTGTATCTAACCCCGTGCTGTACCTGTCCTGGGAGTGTTTGATGGGGACAGTGTAGAGGGAGCTTTACTCTGTATCTAACCCCGTGCTGTGTGTGTTTGTGTTGTGGGGGTGACGGGTGTGGGTGGGGGGGGGGGGGGGGGGATATACACAGTGAATGCTCTCTCTGTTGTCAGGTGTATCAGTCAGTGATATCAAGCTGTGTCTCCCCCTACAGGCCCTGGAGGAATCTGTCCGCATGCATCCAGACTCCGTTACGTGTGTAAGATGAACTTCAGCGCACCCTGTGAGGGTGACTCTTCCTGCGGTCCCTGGGCATCCTGCTGTCAGACCCAGTGTGGGCACAGATGTGTGCCAGAGTGCCTGGCGAAAAGTGAGTGATCGCCTGGACGAGAGAGAGAGAGAGAGAGAGAGAGCGGGAGAGGGAAGATCCCGCCAGTGGGAGCGGGAGATACCCCCCAAGTACAGACTGGTGGGACAGACGGAGAGAGTGTGTGCGGGGGTGGGTGGGAGGGGGAGGATTAGTCACCCTGGGTGCTCTGGATTGGGGCTGCAATGTCAGCCTAATGGCTCCCTGATTGAAGGCTGTGTGGGAGTGTGTGTGGCCTCAGTCCAAAGGGAGGGGGTGATTGGCCAGTCCCCTGTTAAATGAGGCTGGGGGGGGGGGGAGGGAGGGATGGGGAACTTGGAACCGATTGAGGTGGGACACGATCGAGAGACCCCTTTACACGGAACAATGATTCTCCGACTGACGCCGAGTCCAACCGGAGCGAGTGTCACATCCTCCAGACCCCATGTCCAAATGTATGGAGGGGTGGGGGGGGGGGGGGTCGTGAGTGTCAGGACCCCCTGAGCAATTGTTCCCGTGAACCCCACCCCCCCCCCATACAATCCCCAATGGTCAAACACTGGGGAGGGGCGGGGAAGTGCCAAGTTCTGAGAGGGTGGGATTGAGGGAATGCTGCGGGGAGGTGGGGAGGAGTGGGGGGGGGGGTACAGGGGAGTTGGGTGCAATGGGAAGCAACATGGAGTGCCCGGCCAGAGGGCTAGTATGGAGGCGACAGGAGGAATGGCCTCCTCGTGCACCGGGTGAGATTTGGAACCGAACCCGAAAGTGGGGAAGGGGGAGAGTGTGAGGAGGGGGGGGGGGGGCACGTTAACCTCAAGGAGGGGATTGTGTGGGATCTTGCTGTTCCCCGTGCTGTTTCCTGGATGGTGAATTTTGCCCAGACTTTGGGGGAGGGAGGGGGGAGGGTCACCATTGGGTGAGGGAGCATTGGGTAATGTCCCTGGTGTGTTGCGGGGGGCGGTGGGGGGGAGTGGGGGTACAGAAAGACAGATTTGTGAATGTGAACTCTTACTCCCCCCTCTATACAGAACCCTCGGAGCAGTGTCCCAGCGACGACAGACTGTCCTTCTTCTGTCACCTGCGCACCGGGGATTCCTGCGGCCACAACAAGGATTGCGACCACTACCACACTTGTTGTGAGGCTGGGTGTGGTTCCAAATGTCTGCCCAAGTGTCTGGCAGGAGGTGAGAGCAGCGTTCCCCACCTTCCCCAACCTCCTCCACTCCCCTCACCCAACACTGGACACGGACCCCTGTCCCCCTCAAGATAGATTCGAGAAAAGGGGTGAATCAGACAGGGTTCCTGCTCCCGATCCCTGTCCACTGACCCCTGGGTTAGGGAGGGGGGGGGTGAATCAGACAGGGTTCCTGCTCCTGATCCCTGTCCACTGACCCCTGGGTTAGGGAGGGGGGTGAATCAGACAGGGTTCCTGCTCCCGATCCCTGTCCACTGACCCCTGGGTTAGGGAGGGGGGGTGAATCAGACAGGGTTCCTGCTCCTGATCCCTGTCCACTGACCCCTGGGTTGGAGAGGGATGATTTAGCCCCATTCCTGCTCCTGATCCCTGTCCGTTTGAACCCTGGGTTAGGGAGGGGGGGTGAATCAGACAGGGTTCCTGCTCCTGATCCCTGTCCACTGACCCCTGGGTTAGCGAGGGATTGGAGGGTGAATTAGCCCTGGATACTTGTTCCTGATCCCTGTCCTTCGACTCCGATGTGTGGTGTCCGGTTTCAGAATTGTGATCCGGGCTTCGCACAATCGGATATTATCCGTCACCATCTGTCTGCCCGGCGGAGGTCAGGGTGACCTAAACTCTGGGTCAGAGAGTATGTTGGGTTCATTGGGTAATGGGGAGGGGGAAGGGGGTGGAGGGGGGGGTGGGGACACAGAGCAAGATCCAGCTCCCAGTGCCCGTGGGAGTTTGGAAATTCCCGCAGTGAGGTGTGAATTGTTGTGTGAGACTGTCTCATCTTGTCTTGCAGAGAATGGAACGTGTCCCGTCCCCAAGAGGTTGACGATGATCTGTAACATGACCCTGGGAGATGATTGCAGCGATGACAACCAGTGTGACATCTGGCAGATGTGCTGTGGAACCAGCTGTGGGAGGAAATGTGTCCCATCGTTCATCAACAAATGTGAGCATCAGTTACAGAGCAGCAGACACGCCCTCATGGGATGGTCCCTCACACACACTGAGCAGCAAGATCCCAGCCAGATTGGGTCAATGGAGAGGGAGCTTCAATCTATATCTAACCCCGTGCTGTACCTGTCCTGGGAGTGTTTGATGGGGACAGTGTAGAGGGAGCTTTACTCTGTATCTAACCCCGTGCTGTACCTGTCCTGGGAGTGTTTGATGGGGACAGTGTAGAGGGAGCTTTACTCTGTATCTAACCCCGTGCTGTACCTGTCCTGGGAGTGTTTGATGGGGATCAGTGTAGAGGGAGCTTCAATCTATATCTAACCCCGTGCTGTACCTGTCCTGGGAGTGTTTGATGGGGGACAGTGTAGAGGGAGCTTTACTCTGTATCTAACCCCGTGCTGTACCTGTCCTGGGAGTGTTTGATGGGGACAGTGTAGAGGGTGCTTTACTCTGTATCTAACCCCGTGCTGTACCTGTCCTGGGAGTGTTTGATGGGCGACAGTGTAGAGGGTGCTTTACTCTGTATCTAACCCCGTGCTGTACCTGTCCTGGGAGTGTTTGATGGGGGAAAATGTTGATGGAGATTTCCTCTTTACTTGTGTTGTTGACGGTTTTAACATCCTGAATTGTTTGACTGATTTAAACTTCTGCGTTATTTAGTCTTGGCAAAGAAATGTCCGGAAGTTTCCAAAGTGTCGTTTCTGTGTAAGAAAAACTCCAGCCAGTCCTGTGAGGATGATGATGACTGCCGAGCTCACCAACAATGCTGTGACATTGGCTGTGGGAAGAAATGTCTTTACTCATTCACACAAGGTGAGGACGTGTCTGAGAGAGTGGCTGGAACAAGAAACTGGGGCAATAAGTCATCCCCCTACCTGGAGAGTGTGAGGGTAGCGATCGGAAACCACAAGCTATATTCTGCAATCAGATTAGACCCCAGCAATTCTCCATTCTGACATTAGCGTGAGGAACAGACATTTCAATCCAGGCTCGATTCTACTGAGTAACCAGGGAACCTTTCTCAAAACCAACTTTAATTCACCAACACAATTTAACGATAACAAATAAACTGGCTCAACAAAATAACTCGGCTTAACTTTTAACGATTGAATAACACTTAAATACAACAAGATAAAATTGTTTACTGCTAACTGAGTTCCAATCAAGCAATATTTCTCTTGTACAGTTAAACTCCTCGTTAATATTAATGAGCAAAAGACAGGTACACTTGTTTTTCTAACGTTAACAGTCCTGTAGCTTTCAGTACACCTCTGGAGAGAGAGAGAGAGACTTGTCCCTTCTGGAAAACCAGGCAGCAATTACTTGTATTTTAACAATGAAATTGCAACTCTTTCATTCCTGCGATATTAGCTCGTCCCATTCAGCACATGACTCTGTCTCCCTCGATCAACCGAATCACAACCCAGCTCCGAAACGTCGGGTGGAGCCCAAGTAAACACAAATGCATGAGGTGTGCTTGAACAAAGACACGGTGTCTGAAATCACTCTTAAACTTGTCCACCCAGCTACTCATTTAAAGGTTTTCCCAGACAAACAGGCACCTGGTAAAACAGATCTGAATTCCATACATACCCTTTACTAAAAACAGGAAAGAATTGCAGACATTGAGAGAATACCCCATGGTGGATTCCTGCAGCGATGTCCTCCCTGCAGGAACTGAGGCTGATTTCCAATTGTTGTCCTGTGCAGGTGAGAGAAAAGGAGAGTGCTGGAACCCCAGACATCTGGGCTATGTGTGTAACTCCACCCTGGGGAAGGAGTGTAACAGTGAGAGTGAGTGTGGAAAATGGCAGACTTGCTGCTTCACTCCCTGCGGAGCGCGATGTGTCTTACAATTCTTCAGAGGAGGTGAGTACAGGAGTCTCAGCTTCACTCCATGTCCAACCCTCACTGTCCCTGTCCTGGGAGTGTTTGATGGGGGACAGTGTAGAGGGAGCTTTACTCTGTATCTAACCCCGTGCTGTCCCTGTCCTGGGAGTGTTTGATGGGGACAGTGTAGAGGGAGCTTTACTCTGTATCTAACCCCGTGCTGTACCTGTCCTGGGAGTGTTTGATGGGGACAGTGTAGAGGGTGCTTTACTCTGTATCTATCCCCGTGCTGTACCTGTCCTGGGAGTGTTTGATGGGGGACAGTGTAGAGGGAGCTTTACTCTGTATCTAACCCCGTGCTGTCCCTGTCCTGGGAGTGTTTGATGGGGGACAGTGTAGAGGGAGCTTTACTCTGTATCTAACCCCGTGCTGTACCTGTCCTGGGAGTGTTTGATGGGGACAGTGTAGAGAGGGAGCTTTACTCTGTATCTAACCCCGTGCTGTACCTGCCCTGGGAGTGTTTGATGGGGGACAGTGTAGAGGGAGCTTTATCTGTATCTAACCCCGTGCTGTACCTGTCCTGGGAGTGTTTGATGGGGGACAGTGTAGAGGGGGATTTACTAAGTATCTAACCCCGTGCTGTACCTGTCCTGGGAGTGTTTGATGGGGGACAGTGTGGAGGGAGCTTTACTCTGTATCTAACCCCGTGCTGTACCTGTCCTGGGAGTGTTTGATGGGGGACAGTGTAGAGGAAGCTTTACTCTGTATCTAACCCCGTGCTGTACCTGTCCTGGGAGTGTTTGATGGGGGACAGTGTAGAGGGAGCTTTACTCTGTATCTAACCCCGTGCTGTACCTGTCCTGGGAGTGTTTGATGGGGGACAGTGTAGAGGGGGATTTACTCTGTATCTAACCCCGTGCTGTACCTGTCCTGGGAGTGTTTGATGGGGACAGTGTAGAGGGAGCTTTACTCTGTATCTAACCCCGTGCTGTACCTGTCCTGGGAGTGTTTGATGGGGGACAGTGTAGAGGGAGCTTTACTCTGTATCTAACCCCGTGCTGTACCTGTCCTAGGAGTGTTTGATGGGGACAGTGTCGAGGGGGATTTACTCTGTATCTAACCCCGTGCTGTACCTGTCCTGGGAGTGTTTGATGGGGACAGTGGAGAGGGAGCTTTACTCTGTATCTAACCCCGTGCTGTACCTGTCCTGGGAGTGTTTGATGGGGACAGTGTAGAGGGAGCTTTACTCTGTATCTAACCCCGTGCTGTACCTGTCCTGGGAGTGTTTGATGGGGGACAGTGTAGAGGGAGCTTTACTCTGTATCTAACCCCGTGCTGTACCTGTCCTGGGAGTGTTTGATGGGGGACAGTGTAGAGGGAGCTTTACTCTGTATCTAACCCCGTGCTGTACCTGTCCTGGGAGTGTTTGATGGGGACAGTGTCGAGGGGGATTTACTCTGGATCTAACCCCGTGCTGTACCTGTCCTGGGAGTGTTTGATGGGGGACAGTGTCGAGGGGGATTAACTCTGTATCTAACCCCGTGCTGTACCTGTCCTGGGAGTGTTTGATGGGGGACAGTGTCGAGTGGGAGTTACTCTGTATCTAACCCCGTGCTGTACCTGTCCTGGGAGTGTTTGATGGGGACAGTGTAGAGGGAGCTTTACTCTGTATCTAACCCCGTGCTGTACCTGTCCTGGGAGTGTTTGATGGGGGACAGTGTCGAAGGGGATTTACTCTGTATCTCACCCCATGCTGTACCTGTCCTGGGAGTGTTTGATGGGGGACAGTGTCGAGGGGTATTTACTCTGTATCTAACCCCGTGCTGTACCTGTCCTGGGAGTGTTTGATGGGGACAGTGTCGAGGGGGATTTACTCTGTATCTAACCCCGTGCTGTACCTGTCCTGGGAGTGTTTGATGGGGACAGTGTCGAGGGAGCTTTACTCTGTATCTAACCCCGTGCTGTACCTGTCCTGGGAGTGTTTGATGGGGGACAGTGTCGAGGGGGAGTTACTCTGTATCTAACCCCGTGCTGTACCTGTCCTGGGAGTGTTTGATGGGGACAGTGTAGAGGGAGCTTTACTCTGTATCTAACCCCGTGCTGTACCTGTCCTGGGAGTGTTTGATGGGGGACAGTGTCGAGGGAGCTTTACTCTGTATCTAACCCCGTGCTGTACCTGTCCTAGGAGTGTTTGATGGGGACAGTGTCGAGGGGGATTTACTCTGTATCTAACCCCGTGCTGTACCTGTCCTGGGAGTGTTTGATGGGGGACAGTGTAGAGGGAGCTTTACTCTGTATCTAACCCCGTGCTGTACCTGTCCTGGGAGTGTTTGATGGGGACAGTGTAGAGGGAGCTTTACTCTGTATCTAACCCCGTGCTGTACCTGTCCTGGGAGTGTTTAATGGGGGACAGTGTAGAGGGAGCTTTACTCTGTATCTAACCCCGTGCTGTACCTGTCCTGGGAGTGTTTGATGGGGACAGTGTAGAGGGAGCTTTACTCTGTATCTAACCCCGTGCTGTACCTGTCCTGGGAGTGTTTGATGGGGACAGTGTCGAGGGGGATTTACTCTGGATCTAACCCCGTGCTGTACCTGTCCTGGGAGTGTTTGATGGGGGACAGTGTCGAGGGGGATTTACTCTGTATCTAACCCCGTGCTGTACCTGTCCTGGGAGTGTTTGATGGGGACAGTGTAGAGGGAGCTTTACTCTGTATCTAACCCCGTGCTGTACCTGTCCTGGGAGTGTTTGATGGGGGACAGTGTCGAGGGGGATTTACTCTGTATCTAACCCCGTGCTGTGTGTGTCTTTCTCTCTCACATAGATGACGGTCAGTGTCCACGTCCTGAGCTCCTGTCCCGTGTGTGTAACAGCACCTTCGGGAAGGTGTGTGAATCGGATGGAGATTGCGATGGTTCCCAAACGTGTTGTGATGCTGGCTGTCAGAAAAGATGTGTCCCATCGTTCTCTGGGAAGTCTCACGGGGGAGGTTCCTGGTCTAAAATGGACGGTTCCTCAACAGGTCTGTACCATCCTGCACTGTCTCACCTCTGTGTCTCTCTCTATCTCTCACACTGTGTCTCCATGTCCATCCCTCCCTCTCTTTCTCTCTCGTTCTCTCTCTCACTGCATATCTATTTCACTCCAACTGTCTCCCTTTCTCTTTTTGTCTCTCCCACTTTTCTGCCTCTCTCTATCTCTCTTTGTCTGTCTCATTCTCCCACCAGCTGCCAGTCCATGTTTCTTTCTTTCTCTGTTCCCGTTTCTGTGAGTGTCCTGCACTGTCTCTCTCTCTCTCCCTGTCTCTTCTTCTCCCTCTCTCCACCTCTCTCTCCATCTCCGTTTGTCTCTCTGCATCGCTGTCTCTCTCTATCTCTCTCAATCTCTCTCTCTTTCTCTCTCTGTCTGTAACTCTGCCTGTCTGTGTCGCTCTGTCTCTCTTTCTCTCTCTCCCTCTCTCGCTCTCTCTGACTCTCTCTCTGTCCCTCTCCCTCTCCCTCTCTCTCTCTGTCTCTCGCTCTCTCTGCCTCTCTCTCTCTCTGTCTCTCTCTCTCTGTCTCTCTCTCTCTGTCTGTCTGTCTCTCTCTGTCTCTCTCTCTCTCTGTCTCTCTCTCTCTGTCTCTCTCTCTCCCTCTCTCTGTCTGTCTCCCTCTCTCTGTCTGTCTCTCTCTCTCTCTGTCTCTCTCTCTCTGTCTCTCTCTCTCTCTCTGTCTCTCTCACTATCTCTCTCTCTGTCTCTCTCTCTCTGTCTCTCTCTCTCTCTGTCTCTCTCTCTCTCTCTGTCTCTCTCTCTCTGTCTCTCTCTCTCTCTCTGTCTCTCTCTCTCTGTCTCTCTCTCTCTCTCTCTGTCTCGCTCTCTCTCTGTCTGTCTGTCTCTCTCTCTCTCTCTGTCTCTCTCTCTCTCTCCCTCTCTCTCTCTCTCTGTCTCTCTCTGCCTCTCTCTCTCTGTCTCTCTCTCTCACTCTCTCTGTCTCTCAGTCTCTCACTCTCTCAGTCTCTCACTCTCCCTGTCTCTCTCTCTCTGTCTGTCTCTCTCTCTCTCTGTCTCTCTCTCTCTGTCTCTCTCTCTCTCTCTCTGTCTCTCTCACTATCTCTCTCTCTGTCTCTCTCTCTCTGTCTCTCTCTCTCTCTGTCTCTCTCTCTCTCCCTCTCTCTCTCTCTCTGTCTCTCTCTGCCTCTCTCTCTCTGTCTCTCTCTCTCACTCTCTCTGTCTCTCAGTCTCTCACTCTCTCAGTATCTCACTCTCCCTGTCTCTCTCTCTCTGTCTCTCTCTCTCTCTCTCTCTCTCCATCCCACCTGTCTCCTCCCCTAACCAATCTGCTGGTTCTCACAGAAGTGAAGGTGAGGGAATGTCCAGCAGCTTCCAGTCTGGAGGGGGTGTGTGGGATGAATCACAGCCGGCCCTGTGAGGATGATGGCGACTGCGACAAGTGGATGCAGTGTTGTGAGACCCGCTGTGGCAGCAGATGTGTCCACGCCTTCATGGGACATCAGGGTAGAGCGGCCTCCTCAGGTAATGGAAACATGGACCAAAGGGAGAGAGAGGGAGATAGAGAGAGAGAGAGAGAGAGAGAGGCGAGAGAGAGATAAAGAGAGATTGAGAGAGACAGTGACAGAGAGAGTGAGGGAATCGCAGAGAGAGAGTGACAGATTGAGAGTGACAGAGGGAGCGTGTGATTGGGATGGAGCAATAGACAGAGGGGGAGAGTAGCAGAGAGAGAGAGAACAGCAAAGCATCAGCTGAGTGTGGACAGGGCTGGGTGTGGGACAGGGTTGGGTGTGGGAGACAGGGTTGGGTGGGGGACAGGGTTGTGTGTGGGACAGGGTTGGGTGGGGGACAGGGTTGGGTGTGGGACAGGGTTGGGTGTGGGGGACAGGGTTGTGTGTGGGACAGGGTTGGGTGGGGGACAGGGTTGGGTGTGGGACAGGGTTGGGTGTGGGAGACGGGGTTGGGTGTGGGGGACAGGGTTGGGTGTGGGACAGGGCTGGGTGTGGGACAGGGCTGGGTGTGGGACAGGGCTGGGTGTGGGAGACAGGGCTGGGTGTGGGACAGGGCTGGGTGTGGGACAGGGCTGGGTGTGTGGGACAGGGCTGGGTGTGTGGGACAGGGCTGGGTGTGTGGGACAGGGCTGGGTGTGTGGGACAGGGCTGGGTGTGTGACAGGGTTGGGTGTGTGGGACAGGGTTGGGTGTGGGACAGGGTTGGGTGTGGGAGACAGGGCTGGGTGTGGGACAGGGCTGGGTATGGGACAGTACTGGGTGTGGACCCCGTGCCCACATCCTGGGACTGATGGGTAGCGTGCTGATGTGCTGAGCCCCATTTCTGATCTGTGTCTCTCCTGTGTCCCTGATCCCACAGCTGGGGAGTGTCCTGCCTCTCACCGCCTGTCCAGCATGTGTGAGCTGAGATACGGCGAGCATTGTGAAGATGATGATGATTGCTTTGCCTGGCAGAGCTGCTGTAACACCACCTGTGGCGCTCGCTGTGTCCACCTCTTCCATGGCCATGGTAAGTAACCGTGACGATCGTGCCCAATTCACATCTTTTATGTTTCAGGGGGAATGTTTTAAAATTCAGCTTTTTATTACAGGTGGTCGGTATGTCTGGAGGGAATACAGCTCAGATGCTGGCAGAGCAGGATAATTATTCATTTGAACTGTTTATAGTCACAGAGGTTTACAGAGTGGAAACAGGCCATTCTGCCCAACTTGTCTATGCTGCCCCTTTTTTAACCCCTGTGCTCATCCCAATTGCCTGCATTTGGCCCATGTCCCTCGATACCCATCTTACCCATGTAACTGTCTAAATGCTTTTTAAAAGACAAAATTGTACCCGCCTCTCCTACTACCTCTGGCAATTCGTTCCAAACACTCACCACCCTCTGTGTGAAAAAAATGCCCTTCTGGACCCTTTTGTATCTCTCCCATCTCATCTTAAAACTATGCCCACTTGTTTAACCTTCTCCACATTTTGCAAAAGATATTGGCTCTCGAGTTGATCTATGCCCCTCATTATTTTAGAGACCTCTATAAGTTCACCCCTGAGCCTCCTGAACCTCAGCCTTTCCAGCCTCTCCTTATAACTTAAACTATCAAGTCCCGGTAGCATCCCAGTAAATATTTTCTCCACACTTTCTAGTTTAACAACATCCTTTCTACAATAGGGTGGCGAGAACTGTACACAGTATTCCAAGTGTGGCCGTACCAATGTCTTGTACAACTTCAACAAGACGTCCCAACTCCTGTATTCAATGTTCTGACTGATGAAACCAAGCATGCCGTATGCCTTCTTCACCACTTTCAATGAACAAGGTTTAGTCTTCATTAGGATAGAACTAATGGACTTCTGTTCACAAAAGAAAATTCCACTGGACTTTGTAATTATAGGAATGTGGGTTTTTGATGAGGTGGATTGACAGGGTCATGTGATAATGTCGTCAATGGGAGGGGCTAGGTTGAAAGTAGTTCCTGGTGGAGTTTGTTCAGAGATGGAGGTCTTACTCTGTATCTAACCCTTCAGGAAGCTTTGAGAACATCTACACACCTTAAAGCAAGTATACATATGGTTGTTAATTGTATATAAAGTGTAAGTTTGAGTCTTAAAGTGAATATTGCTTATTTGGAAGTGAAATAGTGATAAGTTACAAATTCGTGTTATTGCTTTTCAATTGTAAATATTGTTCAACTCTGAATGGTTAAGTTGCTTCCTTTGCTAGACTGTTGGTTAAACTGTGTGATGAATGAAGCTTCATATTGATACAACTACGCCTAATTTCTCTGCAGAATCACTCCTGGAGTGAAAGACCCTTTCATCACATTCCTGCCCAAATAGACAAATTACTGGGATCCAGTCTGGCTTCCGAATGTAATTTGGGATTCTGCTCTGGGACCCTAATGGTAACGGATCAAGACATTCCCCCTCCCAGCTCTTGCTCATTCGCGATGGTGAGGGTTGTGTGGGGGGCGGGGGGGGGTCACAGAGTGTGGGCGGGGAATGGGGGAGGGGCAAGAGACCAGCAGGGGGGCCTGTGTGGGTTGGAGCATGGAAAAGTCAGTTTCCAGATTGAGACATATCGAACTGACCCCCCCCCCCATGCCTCTCTGCCCCCCACTCTACAGGCAGAGAGCGAAAGTGCCCGGAGGCTTCCAGACTGAATCACGTCTGCACCATGACCTTCAATGCCCAGTGCGGCAACCAGAGCGACTGCGAGGGGTGGCAGACCTGCTGCGATGCGGGATGCGGAAACAGATGTGTGCCCAAGTTCATGACCAGATGTAAGAAATCCCCCTCATCTTTACTCTGGGTGTTGTGACGATACTGTGCCTTTGATTTATTTTCTGTTTAAGGGGACTGTTTCAATGTTCAGCTTTTTTTTCACTGCAGATGCTGGAGGAGCAGGATAATTACTCATTTTAACCATGTACTGTCTACTTAGGATAGAGCTAATGGACTCTTGTTTCCAAAAATAAAGAAAGCGCCCTTCGCGGGGGGGGAGGGGTTCTGCTTAAAGTATTGGAAGGTGGGTTTAGGTATGCAGGTCACATGATAGTGTGGTTAAACAGAAGAGCGAGGCATGTAGCAGAGAGAGAAACAACTTCCTGTTGAGATTCAGGCTGGGGGTGGTTTATAGACAGACGCTGCTCTGAAAATCAAACCTTCTCTGAATGGTTCAAGGATGTTAATAAAATTTATAGCAAGTATGTCTGTGATTGCTCAATGTATTTAAAGTGGGGACTTGTGTGTCAGAGCGATGTTGCTTATCTGGAACTGAAATAGTGAGAAGATAGAGTCATAGAGGTACACAGCATGGAAACAGGCCCTTCGCCCAACTTGTCCATGCTGCCCCTTTTTTAAAACTCCTAAGCTAACCCCAATTGCCCACTTTTGGCCCATATCCCTCGATACCCATCTTAACCATGTAACTGTCTAAATGCTTTTTTAAAACAAAACTGTACCCGCCTCTGATACTACCTCTGGCAGCTCGTTCCAGACACTCACCACCCTCTGTGTGAAACAATTGCCCCTCTGGACACTTTTGCATCTCTCCCCTCTCACCTTAAACCTCAGCCCTCTAGTTTTAGACTCCCCTGCCTTTGGGAAAAGATATTGACTCTCCAGCTGATCTGTGCCCCTCATTATTTTACAGCCCCTCAGCCTCCGACCCTCCAGAGAAAAAAGTCCCAGTCTATCCAGCCTCTCCTTGTAACTCAAACCATCAAATCCCGGTAGCATCCTAGTAAACCTTTTCTGCACTCTTTCTAGTTTAATAATATCCTTTCTATAATAGGGTGACCAGAACTGCACACAATATTCCAAGCGTGGCCTTACCAATGTCTTGTACAACTTCAACAAGACGTCCCAACTCCTGTATTCAATGTTCTGACCGATGAAACCAAGCCTGCCGAATGCCTTCTTCACCACTCTGTCCACCTGTGACTCCACTTTCAAGGAGCTATGAACATGTACCCCAAGATCTCTTTGTTCTGTAACTCTCCCCCAATGCCCTACCATTAACTGAGTAAGTCCTGCCCTGGTTCAATCGACCAAAATGCATCACCTTGCATTTGTCTAAATTAAACTCCATCTGCCATTCGTCAGCCCACTGGCCCAATTGATCAAGAACCCACTGCAATTGGAGATAACTTTCTTCACTGTCCACTATGCCACCAATCTTGGTGTCATCTGCAAACTTACTAACCATGCCTCCTATATTCTCATCCAAATCATTAATATAAATGACAAATAACAGTGGGCCCAGCACTGTGTAGCAAAGTAAATTTGCTCACTTCCATTTTCACAAATTATTGTTCAACAGTTAAACATTAAGCTGTTGTCAGAGTTATATTTAAACCGTGTTGTGAATAAGGTTTGTTTTGATCAGAGATCCCTAATTTGTTAGTGGGATCTCTCCTGGAGTGGAACATCCTATTCTCACATTGATGCCAGAATAGGCTAGTTGTTGGGCACTAGTCTGGCTTCATAATCTACCTTGGGGTTTGGGGGTCCAGCAGCCTAACAGTATTTAACCCCATTCTGGAACTTTCCCCCCAGTCTTTGATGGAGTGTTTGATCTGTGTGTCTCTTCCAGCCCCCCAGTGTCCAGCATCCAGCCGATTGGATACCTTCTGTGATCTGAAGCTGGGAGATGTGTGTGAGAGTGACGATGACTGCCTGGCCTGGTCCTCATGCTGTGACGCCGAGTGTGGGAAGAGATGTGTTCCACGCTTCTTCATGTCCCGTGAGTGACTCACAGGGATTGTGACCATCAGGGGGCCTGGAGTGTTGTGTTCATCACAGGCTGGGGGTGAAGTGTGAGAGAGGGAGGGAGAGGGAGAGAGGGAGGGAGAGAGCGGGAGCGGGAGAGAGTGAGTGCGGGAGAGAGTGAGTGCGGGAGAGAGTGAGTGCGGGAGAGAGTGAGGGCGAGAGAGAGTGAGTGCAGGAGAGAGTGAGTGCGGGAGAGAGTGAGTGCGGGAGAGAGAGTGAGTGCAGGAGAGAGTGAGTGCGGGAGAGAGAGAGAGTGCGGGAGAGAGAGAGAGTGCGGGAGAGAGAGTGAGTGCAGGAGAGAGTGAGTGCAGGAGAGAATGAGTGCGGGAGAGAGTGAGAGTGCGGGAGAGAGTGTGAGTGCGGGAGAGAGTGTGAGTGCGGGAGAGAGTGTGAGTGCGGGAGAGAGTGTGAGTGCGGGAGAGAGTGTGAGTGCGGGAGAGAGTGTGAGTGCGGGAGAGAGTGTGAGTGCGGGAGAGAGTGTGAGTGCGGGAGAGAGAGTGAGTGCGGGAGAGAGAGTGAGTGCGGGAGAGAGAGTGAGTGCGGGAGAGAGAGTGAGTGCGGGAGAGAGAGTGAGTGCGGGAGAGAGAGTGAGTGCGGGAGAGAGAGTGAGTGCGGGAGAGAGAGTGAGTGCGGGAGAGAGAGTGAGTGCGGGAGAGAGAGTGAGTGCGGGAGAGAGAGTGAGTGCGGGAGAGAGAGTGAGTGCGGGAGAGAGAGTGAGTGCGGGAGAGAGAGTGAGTGCGGGAGAGAGAGTGAGTGCGGGAGAGAGAGTGAGTGCGGGAGAGAGAGTGAGTGCGGGAGAGAGAGTGAGTGCGGGAGAGAGAGTGAGTGCGGGAGAGAGTGAGTGCGGGAGAGAGTGTGAGTGCGGGAGAGAGAGTGAGTGCGGGAGAGAGAGTGAGTGCGGGAGAGTGAGTGAGTGCGGGAGAGAGAGTGAGTGCGGGAGAGAGAGTGAGTGCGGGAGAGAGAGTGAGTGCGGGAGAGAGAGTGAGTGCGGGAGAGAGAGTGAGTGCGGGAGAGAGAGTGAGTGCGGGAGAGAGAGTGAGTGCGGGAGAGAGAGTGAGTGCGGGAGAGAGAGTGAGTGCGGGAGAGAGAGTGAGTGCGGGAGAGAGAGTGAGTGCGGGAGAGAGAGTGAGTGCGGGAGAGAGAGTGAGTGCGGGAGAGAGAGTGAGTGCGGGAGAGAGTGTGAGTGCGGGAGAGAGTGTGAGTGCGGGAGAGAGTGTGAGTGCGGGAGAGAGTGTGAGTGCGGGAGAGAGTGTGAGTGCGGGAGAGAGTGTGAGTGCGGGAGAGAGTGTGAGTGCGGGAGTGAGTGTGAGTGCGGGAGAGAGTGTGAGTGCGGGAGAGAGTGTGAGTGCGGGAGAGAGTGTGAGTGCGGGAGAGAGTGTGAGTGCGGGAGAGAGTGTGAGTTCGGGAGAGAGTGTGAGTGCGGGAGAGAGTGTGAGTGCGGGAGAGAGTGTGAGTGCGGGAGAGAGTGTGAGTGCGGGAGAGAGTGTGAGTGCGGGAGAGAGTGTGAGTGCGGGAGAGAGTGTGAGTGCGGGAGAGAGTGTGAGTGCGGGAGAGAGTGTGAGTGCGGGAGAGAGTGTGAGTGCGGGAGAGAGTGTGAGTGCGGGAGAGAGTGTGAGTGCGGGAGAGAGTGTGAGTGCGGGAGAGAGTGTGAGTGCGGGAGAGAGTGTGAGTGCGGGAGAGAGTGTGAGTGCGGGAGAGAGTGTGAGTGCGGGAGAGAGTGTGAGTGCGGGAGAGAGTGTGAGTGCGGGAGAGAGTGTGAGTGCGGGAGGGAGAGTGAGTGCGGGAGGGAGAGTGAGTGCGGGAGGGAGAGTGAGTGCGGGAGGGAGAGTGAGTGCGGGAGGGAGAGTGAGTGCGAGCGGGAGAGTGAGTGCGAGAGGGAGAGTGAGTGCGAGAGAGAGTGAGACAGAGTGTGAGAGACATTGAAAGAGTGTAAAAGAGTAAGGTAGAATGAGAAACCATGAGAGAGTGTGTGAGGGAGCAGCAGCAAGTGTGAAGCATATGAGAGTGTGTGGGGCTCAGTGTTCCTGACTGATTCCCCATGTCTGGGTTCCAGGGGACCAGACCTGTCCAGCTCCGCACCGTCTGACCCCAATGTGTGATGTGAAACTTGGAGACCAGTGCAGCGGAGACGATGATTGTGACGCTTGGCAAACCTGCTGTGAAACCGAATGTGGAAAAGTCTGTATCGTCAACTTCATGGATGATGGTGAGTGAGAGCACGGCACGGAGAGAGGGATAGAGAGAGAGAGGGACAGAGAGAGAGAGGGATAGAGAGAGAGAGGGACAGAGAGAGAGAGGGACAGAGAGAGAGAGGGACAGAGAGAGAGAGGGACAGAGAGAGAGAGGGACAGAGAGAGAGAGAGGGACAGAGAGAGAGAGAGGGACAGAGAGAGAGAGGGACAGAGAGAGAGAGGGACAGAGAGAGAGAGGGACAGAGAGAGAGAGGGACAGAGAGAGAGAGAGGGACAGAGAGAGAGAGAGGGACAGAGAGAGAGAGGGACAGAGAGAGAGAGGGACAGAGAGAGAGAGGGACAGAGAGAGAGAGGGATAGAGAGAGAGAGGGACAGAGAGAGAGAGAGGGACAGAGAGAGAGAGAGGGACAGAGAGAGAGAGGGACAGAGAGAGAGAGGGACAGAGAGAGAGAGGGACAGAGAGAGAGAGGGACAGAGAGAGAGAGGGACAGAGAGAGAGAGAGGGACAGAGAGAGAGAGGGATAGAGAGAGAGAGGGACAGAGAGAGAGAGGGACAGAGAGAGAGAGAGGGACAGAGAGAGAGAGAGGGACAGAGAGAGAGAGTGACAGAGAGAGAGAGGGACACAGAGAGAGAGAGAGACAGAGAGAGAGAGAGGGACAGAGAGAGAGAGAGACAGAGAGAGAGAGAGGGACAGAGAGAGAGAGGCACAGAGAGAGAGACGGACAGAGAGAGAGACGGACAGAGAGAGAGACGGACAGAGAGAGAGAGGGGGACAGAGAGAGAGGGGGACAGAGAGAGAGAGGGACAGAGAGAGAGAGGGGGACAGAGAGAGAGAGGGGGACAGAGAGAGAGAGGGGGACAGAGAGAGAGAGGGGGACAGAGAGAGAGAGGGGGACAGAGAGAGAGAGGGGGACAGAGAGAGAGAGGGGGACAGAGAGAGAGAGGGGGACAGAGAGAGAGAGGGGGACAGAGAGAGAGAGAGGGACAGAGAGAGGGAGAGGAACTGAGCGAGAGACAGAGTAAGAGGGAGAGGAAGAGCCTGGGGGAGAGAGAGGGGGAGAATGAGGGAAAGAGAGTGACGGAGGGAGAAAGAGAAACTGAGGGAGAGCGAGAGAAACTGAAAGACAGAGGGACAGAGAGAGATAGAGAGTGAGAGAGTGAATGAGGAGAGAAAGAGAGAGAGAGAAAATGTTAGAAGCAGAACGATAGACAGAGGGAAAGCGAGGGATGGAGTGATAATGGGATTCAGAACGAGAGAGAGAGAAGCAGAATGTGAGAAAAATAGTTACTGAGGGACAGAGAGAGAGTTACAGTGACTGAGAGAGAGAGAGAGAGACACAGACAGAGAGAGTTACAGTGACTGAGGAGAGAGAGAGAGAGAGAGAGAGACACAGACAGAGAGAGTTACAGTGACTGAGAGAGCGAGAGAGAGACACAGACAGAGAGAGTTACAGTGACTGAGGAGAGAGAGAGAGAGAGAGACACAGACAGAGAGAGTTACAGTGACTGAGAGAGCGAGAGAGAGACACAGACAGAGAGAGTTACAGTGACTGAGAGAGAGAGAGAGAGAGAGACACAGACAGAGAGAGTTACAGTGACTGAGAGAGCGAGAGAGAGACACAGACAGACAGAGTTACAGTGACTGAGAGAGAGAGAGAGAGAGAGACACAGACAGAGAGGGTTACAGTGACTGAGAGAGCGAGAGAGAGACACAGACAGACAGAGTTACAGTGACTGAGAGAGAGAGAGAGACACAGACAGAGAGAGTTACAGTGACAGAGAGAGAGAGACACAGACAGAGAGAGTTACAGTGACTGAGAGAGAGAGAGAAATGGAGAGAGAGACTGAGAAGGAGAGAGAGAATAATCCAGTGATGGAGAGAGAGTGATGGAGAGAGAGAGATAAACAGTGCGGTGCTCCCCCGGTAGGGTCCTCTGACTGTGTGACACACTCTCAGTACTGACCCTCTGACAGTGCAGCATTCCCTCAGTACTGACCCTCCGACAGTAACTCCTGTTTCTCGGTGTGTAACTCACACCGTTCTCCTCACACAGACGAGGAGGGTGAATGTCCCGACTCCTACCGAGCGAGAAGGATCTGTGCCAGCAACTCCAGTCGATCTTGTCAGCGGGATGAGGATTGTGGATCGTGGAAGCAGTGCTGTGATGTCGGCTGTGGGAAGAAGTGTGTCTACTCCAGCTGGGACAGTAAGGACAAGAACACCCCCAAACCCTTCACACACCCCCCCGCCGAAAACCCACTCAATTCACAACATGGTCCAACTGGACTGAGAATCCCCAACAGCAGGGAGCAGCAGCACTGTCGTACTGGGCACGCTCTGTCTGAAGGAGCAGAGCCCAGGATATAGATCCCTGTGTTCCACACAACACCGGGCTCCAGGGCTCTGTGTCGGATTGGTCACATGATCCATGCTCTGTGTCTGATTGTTCGCATGATCCAGAGCTTTGTGTCTGAATGGCCGCATGATCCATGCTCTGTGTCTGATTGGTCACATGATCCAGGGCCCTGGGACTAATTATTTGCATGATCTAGGGATCTGTGCTCGATTGAACGCATGATCTGCAGTTCCGTGTCCGATTGATGCAGCGCTCTATATCTGATAGGTTGCATGATCCAAGGCTGTGTGTCTGATTGGTCGCATGAGCCAGACTTCCATCTCCAGAGAGAGAGAGAAGAGTTGTTGCTCCTTGAAAATCCAAATAGAAATTGCCTGCTTGTTTCCCTCTGTAAGCCTAGCTCCTCCAAATAGCACAAGAGAAGCTCTTGTCAATCAACCTCATCAAACCCCACTCTGAAACCCCGGGGGGCCACACAGAAAATAAGCACAACTGCTTCAGTTGAGGTTCAAGGAAACACCCCAATAACTAGGAGCAGTGAGGCTTCTGCGTTCTGGGCAGAGGGACTGCCTGGAGCAGACAAACCGGCACCATAACCGGAGCTGAAGTTTAGAACATACCCCGTTCACAGGAAACATGATATGAATACATTTCTTGAAGGCCCGGGGAGGTTAATGATCTCTCTCTGTCTCCCTGTGAAGGAGTGAAGGATCAGTGTCCGTCGAGCAGCTCACTGAACAAGGTGTGTGCGCTGAAGCTGGGGGATGAGTGTGAGGGTGACGCGGACTGCGATCACTGGCAGATGTGCTGTGATGCCGGATGTGGGAAACGATGTGTCGTCAAATTCTTCAAAGGAGGTGAGGAATCTCACAGTCTGGGGGGAGGGGGGAGGGAGGAGACGTTACAGTGCGTGTGAGGGGGGTCGTTCCACTCTATCTAACCCCGTGCTGTACCTGTCCTGGGAGTGTTTGATGGGGACAGTGTAGAGGGAGCTTTACTCTGTATCTAACCCCGTGCTGTACCTGTCCTGGGAGTGTTTGATGGGGACAGTGTAGAGGGAGCTTTACTCTGTATCTAACCCCGTGCTGTACCTGTCCTGGGAGTGTTTGATGGGGGACAGTGTAGAGGGAGCTTTACTCTGTATCTAACCCCCGTGCTGTACCTGTCCTGGGAGTGTTTGATGGGGACAGTGTAGAGGAAGCTTTACTCTGTATCTAACCCCGTGCTGTACCTGTCCTGGGAGTGTTTGATGGGGGACAGTGTAGAGGGAGCTTTACTCTGTATCTAACCCCGTGCTGTCCCTGTCCTGGGAGTGTTTGATGGGGACAGTGGAGAGGGAGCTTTACTCTGTATCTAACCCCGTGCTGTAATTGTCCTGGGAGTGTGTGATGGGGACAGTGTAGAGGGAGCTTTACTCTGTATCTAACCCCGTGCTGTACCTGTCCTGGGAGTGTTTGATGGGGGCAGTGTGGAGGGAGCGTCACTCTGTATCTAACCCCGTGCTGTACTTCTCCTGGGAGTGTTTGATGGGGGACAGTGTAGAGTGAGCTTTACTCTGTATCTAACCCCGTGCTGTACCTGCCCTGGGAGTGTTTGATGGGGACAGTGTAGAGGGAGCTTTACTCTGTATCTAACCCCGTGCTGTACCTGTCCTGGGAGTGTTTGATGGGGGACAGTGTAGAGGGAGCTTTACTCTGTATCTAACCCCGTGCTGTACCTGCCCTGGGAGTGTGTGATGGGGGACAGTGTAGAGGGAGCTTTACTCTGTATCTAACCCCGTGCTGTACCTGTCCTGGGAGTGTTTGATGGGGGGACAGTGTAGAGGGAGCTTTACTCTGTATCTAACCCCGTGCTGTACCTGTCCTGGGAGTGTTTGATTGGGGACAGTGTAGAGGGAGCTTTACTCTGTATCTAACCCCGTGCTGTACCTGCCCTGGGAGTGTGTGATGGGGACAGTGTAGAGGGAGCTTTACTCTGTATCTAACCCCGTGCTGTACCTGCCCTGGGAGTGTTTGATGGGGACAGTGTAGAGGGAGCTTTACTCCGTATCTAACCCCGTGCTGTACCTGTCCTGGGATTGTTTGATGGGGGACAGTGTAGAGGGAGCTTTACTCTGTATCTAACCCCGTGCTGTACCTGTCCTGGGAGTGTTTGATGGGGGGACAGTGTAGAGGGAGCTTTACTCTGTATCGAACCCCGTGCTGTACCTGTCCTGGGAGTGTTTGATGGGGACAGTGTAGAGGGAGCTTTACTCTGTATCGAACCCCGTGCTGTACTTGTCCTGGGAGTGTTTGATGGGGGACAGTGTAGAGGGAGCTTTACTCTGTATCTAACCCCGTGCTGTACCTGCCCTGGGAGTGTTTGATGGGGACAGTGTAGAGGGAGCTTTACTCTGTATCTAACCCCGTGCTGTACCTGCCCTGGGAGTGTGTGATGGGGACAGTGTAGAGGGAGCTTTACTCTGTATCTAACCCCGTGCTGTACCTGCCCTGGGAGTGTTTGATGGGGGACAGTGTAGAGGGAGCTTTACTCTGTATCTAACCCCGTGCTGTACCTGTCCTGGGAGTGTTTGATGGGGGACAGTGTAGAGGGAGCTTTACTCTGTATCTAACCCCGTGCTGTACCTGTCCTGGGAGTGTTTGATGGGGACAGTGTAGAGGGAGCTTTACTCTGTATCTAACCCCGTGCTGTACCTGCCCTGGGAGTGTTTGATGGGGGACAGTGTAGAGGGAGCTTTACTCTGTATCTAACCCCGTGCTGTACCTGCCCTGGGAGTGTGTGATGGGACATTACAGATTGAGATTCAGTCTGTGTCTCCCTCCTGTCCCGGGGCAGATGGGGGTGTGAGACTGGGAGTTGATCTTTGAACCCTATCTTCTTGTTGCTCCCTCACAGAGAACGGCAGCTGCCCGGCTCCCAGCCGTCTGGGTCCCATGTGTGATGTAAACTTCGGAAAGGAATGCGGGGACGATGATGAGTGTGACCTGTGGTTATCTTGCTGTGATGCCGGCTGTGGGAAAAGATGTGTCCATCGTGGTTACAGACACGGTAAGAGGGGAGGGGGAACAATTCCCCCAGTCACTCTGCAGACCCCTTCACCAGGAGAAGTCCCGCTTTATACACAGTGGGAGATGGGGACACAGTGGGGAAGCTGGGGGGGTAACGTCACTGTACCAGTGAGCCAGAGAGACAGAGGAGAACTCTGGGGGGACATGGGTACAATTCTCCAGTGGGGCAGCTGCAGGGGTGGGGGTGTGTGTGTGGGGGGGTGGGGGGGGGGTGTGGAATCTGAACTCAGTGAGTGAGTCTGGAATAGAACGCTCATCTCAGTCACGGCCACCATCCAACTATCATCGATTATCCTTCACAAAAACCCCATCTGGTTCACTCAGCTCCTTCAGAGAGGGAAATCCGCCATCCTTACCCAGCCTGGCCTACATGTGACCCACAGCAATCTGATTGGCTGTGACGCACCTTCTGGGCAGCCATTTGTATCAGGGACAATTTCTCACCCGCTCCCCGCGGAACCAGTCACGGAGCGGTCTATTCTAGATTTGGTGTAATGTCGTGAGGTAGGGCTAATCAATGATCTCATACTTCAGGATGCTCTGGGCAAGAGTGATCCTAACATGTTAGAATTACAACTTCAGTTTGAGGGCCAGAAAATGGAGTCCCGCATTAAAATGTGCGGGTGAGGTGGATTGGATTGGCTAAATTGGCCGCTTAGTGCCAGGGGGACGAGCTCGGGTAAATGTATGGGGTTATGGGGATAGGGCCTGGGTTGGATGATGGTCGATGGGCCGAATGGCCTCCTTCTGCACTGGAGGATTCTATGACCAGCATTTCAGAGTTAATCAAAGGTCATCACATCGGAATGAGGGCAGATTTGACCCTCGTGGACAGGGCAATGAGACTACAAAGTGGGACAGCTGATGAACAGGGGCAGATATTGAAGGAGATATTCCAATCCTCCCAACTAAGATATGTTCCAGAGATGATGAAAGGTGGTAAGGGGTGGGGAGCCGGGGAGGGGGCTAAGACTTTCATGGATGAGCGAGGAAGTTAAGGATGACACATAAAGACAATAACTAAGGCAACCCGTATTGCCAAGGCCCAGGGGCATGCTGGGAGATTTGGAGTTCAGTGACCCACAGCAATGTGATTGGCTCTGATCTTCCCTCTCGGGGCTCAGTTGCGTTGAGGACAATCTCTCACCACCACCTTCTCAGAGGGGGGCAATTAGGGATGGGCCAATTAATGCCCCCACACCCCACTGAAGAGTCAACTCTCTCTCCCCAGCTGGAGTACAGGGGAGCAGTTTTGGTGGATATTGGGGGGGACGGGGGGGATCACTCCAATCACCCAATCAGATCATGGCTGATCTCACTGTGGGATGCCAGATTCACTTTGCCCTCTGACCCTCCCCCCACCCATAACCTTTGACCCACCCTCCCTGACCAATCCAAACTCCATCTCCCCCGGGCCTGGAACCCATTCAATGGCCCTCCCTCCCTCATCTCCGTCTCAAATTGGAGACGGGGGCCTGGTTTCTGAATCTTGTGTTGACCTCCAGTCGAGGGCTTTCCCCTGATCAAAGGGATGGGGGCGGAGGGGGGAAGGAATCACCCTCGAGCCTCCAACCTTGACACATCCCAACAGGATCCTGGGCTCCTTCTTCTCAATGAGGTCACCTCTCGTACTTCAGACTCTCATGGGGACGGGGGCTCCCCGAACCTGCT